>NW_027128994.1:0-12023 GCF_037325665.1 Littorina saxatilis
TAAGTTGTAAAGTTTTGATTATACAGCATCAAAAGTATGACAGCTAGATTGTACACAAAGAGATCTTCAATTTGATATATCGTATGACATCTTTACCTGTAAAACCACTGAAGATTTGCTTGTTCGCGTTTCTTAAATTTCGTGTGATGACGTCAATATAGCCTAAAATTGCAATCGGCTATAAAACCCTTTTTATTGCATTTATTGGTTCAACTGTGATACATTTGTGGTTGCTGCAATCTGTTTTATAAAATAAAACCGAAAAGGTCATTTCTTTTTGCTTTTTTTAATTTGTCGCCCTGTACATAACTTCCCAATTGTGAAAAAATCGCATATTTGCCTGACTTTACAGTCCAATACCTCCAAATGTATAATTCTAACAGGCTTCAAACTTTGCACAGCAATTCTATAAGTACTTTTACATTTCAAACCTGAACTATAAGAACATTGCTTAATTTTGAAGCTGTTTACAGCACTCTAAAAATGGCCTTCTGTGGTCTGTTCACGCTTACTGTCAGTGGGCCTCCCTATGTGTGTGTGTGTGTGTGTGTGTGTGTGTGTGCGCGCGCACGCGTGCATGAGTCTGTACTCGTATGTGTGTGGTGTGTGTGTATTTGTGTGTGTGTGTGTGTGCGTGCGCACGCGTGCATGAGTCTGTACTCGTGTGTGTGTAAGTGTGTGTGTGGGCATAAGTGTATGTGTGTGCGTGTATGAGTGTTTGTTTGTAAAGGTGTGCATGTCCGTCTGTCCATATGTGCGTATGGGTGTGTGTTTTGTGTGTATGAAGTTTTTTGTTAGAGAGTGAGTGAGTGCGTGTGAGTAAGTGTGTGTGTGTGTGTGACTTGGTGTGTGTGCGTGTGTGTGTGTGGGTGTGTATGTATGAATGTGTGTGTGCATGAGTTCGTGTGTATGTTTGTGTGTGTATGAGTGTGTATATGTGTTTGTTTGTAAAGGTGTGTGTGTCCGACTGTCTATGTGCGTATTTGTTTGTTTGTTTGTTCAACGCCCAGCCGACCACGAAGGGCCATATCAGGGCGGTGCTGCTTTGACATATAACGTGCGCCACACACAAGACAGAAGTCGCAGCACAGGCTTCATGTCTCACCCAGTCACATTATTCTGATACCGGACCAACCAGTCCTAGCACTAACCCCATAATGCCAGACGCCAGGCGGAGCAGCCACTAGATTGCCAATTTTAAAGTCTTAGGTATGACCCGGCCGGGGTTCGAACCCACGACCTCCCGATCACGGGGCGGACGCCTTACCACTAGGCCAACCGTGCCGGTCTATGTGCGTATAAGTGTGTGTATGAGATTTGTGTCAGTCAATGTGTGTGTGTGTGTGTGTGTGTGTGTGTGTGTGTGTGTGTGTGTGTGTGTGTGTGCGTGCGTATGTACAGTGTGTGTGTGTGTGTGTGGGTGTTTGTTTCTTTGTTTGCTTATCGCCCAGCCAACCACGAAGGGCCATATCAGGGCGGTGCTGCTTTGACATATAACGTGCGCCACACACAAGACAGAAGTCGCAGCACAGGCTTCATGTATCACCCAGTCACATTATTCTGACACCGGACCAACCGGAGTGTGTGTGTGTGTGTGTGTGTGAATGTGTGTGTGCATGAGTTTGTGTGTATGTTTGTGTGTGTATGAGTGTGTATATGTGTTTGTTTGTAAAGGTGTGTGTGTCCGTCTGTCTATGTGCGTATTTGTTTGTTAGTTTCCATAATTATCAGGGCGGTGCTGCTTTGAGATATAACGTGCGCCACACAAAAGGCAGAAGTCGCAGCACAGGCTTCATGTCTCACCCAGTCACATTATTCTGACACCGGACCAACCAGTCCTAGCATGCACTAACCCCATAATGCCAGCCGCCAGGCGGAGCACCCACTAGATTGCCAATTTTAAAGTCTTAGGTATGACCTGGCCTGGGTTCTAACCCACGACCTCCCGATCACGGGGCGGACGCCTTACCACTAGGCCAACCGTGTATGTGCGTATGAGTGTGTATTGTGTGTATGAGATTTGTGTGAGTCAATGTGTGTGTGTGTGTGTGTGTGTGTGTGTGTGTGTGTGTGTGCGTGCGTACATGCGTGCGTATGTACATGTGTGTGTGTGTGTGTGTGTGTGTGTGTGTGTGTTTGTGTGGGTGTGTGTCTGTTTGTATAAGAGATAAAGAGAAAGAGAGAGAGAGAGAGAGAGAGAGAGAGAGAGAGAGAGAGAGAGAGAGAGAGAGAGAGTGGGTGGGTTGGTTTGTGTTTGTGCGTGTGCGTAAGTGTATGTGTGTGTGTATATGTGTTTGTTTGTAAAGGTGTGTATGTCCGTCTGTCTATATGTGCGTATGGGGGGGTGTTTTGTGAGTACAGTGAAGTGTGTGTGAGAGAGTGAGTGCGTGTGAGTGAGTGTATGTGTGTACGTGTGTACGTGTGTAACTTGGGTGTGTGTGTGTGTGTGTGTGTGTGTGTGTGTGTGTGTGTGTGTGTGTATTCGTGTGTGTGTGTGTGTTTGAGAGAGAGAGACAGACAGAGACAGAGACAGAGAGAGAGAGAGAGAGAGAGAGAGAGAGAGAGAGAGAGAGAGAGAGAGAGAGAGAGAGAGAGAGAGAGAGAGAGAGAGGTTTGTCTTTCGCTGGGGTATGCAGTGCCTTGGCGTTGCACATCTACTTAATCCCAGCGAAGCTGGAGGTATCCTGTGAACGCTATATACTGTAATCGACTTGAGAAATGTGCATACCGAATAATACATGATAAAGAAGGATTCTTTGTGCCCGGCTACGTGCTACAGGTGGAGATGGAAGTTCACCAAAAATTGGGACCATACTAACAAAAATACGGTGGGTGCAATAGTCGCCCCCATTTTTTCAGCAAACGCCACCCAAGGCCGTTTTGGACGGGTAGAAATTCCGTAGTTTCCAAGTCTATGGATAAAGCTCGCGTAAGAAGAATACGTCACGGTCGAAAGTCTTTGACGTCAATTAATGCATCATGACGTCATGCCTCCCTGACGTCTTTCTCTCTCGCGCAGTGTGTGTGTTTGTGTTCATTTTGTGCACATGTGTTAGTGTTACTGTTTGTGTGTGTGTGTGTGTGTGTGTGTGTGTGTGTGTGTGTGTGTGTGTGTGTGTGTGTGTGTATGTGTGTGCGCACGCGTGCATGAGTCTGTACTCGTATGTGTGTGGTGTGTGTGTGTGTATTTGTGTGTGTGTGTGTGTGTGTGTGTGTGCGCACGCGTGCATGAGTCTGTACTCGTGTGTGTGTGTAAATGTGTGTGTGGGTATAAGTGTATGTGTGTGCGTGCATGTATGTGTGTTTGTTTGTAACTTGGTGTGTATGTCCGTCTGTCCATAATGCGTATGGGTGTGTGTTTTGTGTGTATGAAGTTTTTTTGTGAGAGTGAGTGAGTGCGTGTTAGTGAGTGTGTGCATGTGTGTGTGTGTGACTTGGGGTGTGTGTGTGTGTGTGCGTGTGTGTGTGTGTGTGTGTGTGGGTGTGGGTGTGTGTGTTTGAGAGAGAGAGAGAGTGTGTGTGTGTGTGTTAATGTGTGTGTGCATGAGTTTGTGTGTATGTTTGTGTGTGTATGAGTGTGTATACGTATATGTGTTTGTTTGTAAAGGTGTGTGTGTCCGACTGTGTATGTGCGTATTTGTGCGTATGTACAGTGTGTGTGTGTGTGTGTGTGTGTGTGTGTGTGTGTGTGTGTGTGTGTGTCTGTTTGTATAAGAGAGAAAGAGAGAGAGAGAGAGAGAGTGGGTGGGTGTGTGTATGTGTGTGTGTGCGTAAGTGTATGTGTGTGTGTATGTGTGTTTGTTTGTAAAGGTGTTTATGTCCGTCTGTCTATATGTGCGTATGGGGGGGGTGTTTTGTGTGTATGAAGTGTGTGTGAGAGAGTGAGTGAGTGCGTGTGAGTGAGTGTGTATGTGTGTACGTGTGTACGTGTGTGACTTGGGGTGTGTGTGTGTGTGTGTGTGCGTGTGCGTGTGTGTGTGTGTGTGTGTGTGTGTGTGTTCGTGTGTGTGTGTGTTTGAGAAAGAAAGAGAGAGAGTAAGAGAGAGGTTTGTCTTTCGCTGGGGTATGCAGTGCCTTGGCGTTGCACATCTACTTAATTTATTATCATCAATTAAACGTTCCAATGACCTTCCATTCTTGTTTGTTTTTTTATCCCAGCGAAGCTGGAGGTATCCCACGAACGCATTTTCATACCGATAATACATGATAAAGAAGGATTCTTTGTGCCCGGCTACGTGCTACAGTCGGAGATGGAAGTTCATCAAAAATTGGGACCATACTAACAAAAATACAGTGGGTGCAATAGTCGCCCCCATTTTTTCAGCAAACGCCATCCAAGGCCGCTTTGGACGGGTAGAAATTATGTACTTTCCAAGTCTATTTGTGTGTGGTTGTTCAAGACTATGGATAAAGCTCGCGTGAGAAGATTACGTCACGGTCAAAAGTTTTTGACGTCAATTAATGCATCATGACGTCATGCCTCCCTGTAGTCTTTTTCTCTCGCGCGGTGTGTGTGTGTGTGTGTGTGTGTGTGTGTGTGTGTGTGTGTGTGTGTGTGTGTTCATTTTGTGCACGTGTTAGTGTTAGTGTAGGTGTGTGTGTGTGTGCGCGCATGAGTCTGTACTCGTGTGTGTGTGTGTGTGTGTGTGTGTGTGTGTGTAAGTAAGAAAGACTGAGAGAGAGGGAGATTGCCAATTTTAAAGTCTTAGGTATGACCCGGCCTGGGTTCTAACCCACGACCTCCCGATCACGGGGCGGACGCCTTACCACTAGGCCTACCGTGTATGTGCGTATAAGTGTGTGTTTTTCCAGCGTCGCGGACGACGCTGGTATCTGCGGTCGGGAAGACTTTCCACGAATTTGCCTGCAGGGCGCCGCCATGTTTTCTGTGCTCGACTGCGAGCAGACCACCGGCACATTACACCCAAAATTCTTGTAGGCATACACAGACGCAACATAGCATATACAGACAATAACACCCACAACACTTCAACTGCATTTCTCATTACTTTATTGTCCCATCGCTGGGAAATTCGGGTCGCTTCCTCCCAGTGGAAAGCTAGCAGCAACGGAGTCGCGCTACCCAGGTGTCTGCGTGTTTAGGTGTATTCAGCCACCTGCACTTATGGCAGAATGACCAAGGTCTTTTACACGTGCCATTGTGATGACACGGGGGTGGGACATGGCTTCCGTCTCTGGGTCTGCACATAAAGTTGACCCGTGTCCGTCCGGGCCCGAATTCGAACCTGCGACCTTCCGATCATAACTCCAGTGCCCTACCGACTGAGCTACCGGGGCCCCCCCCCCCCCCCCCCCGGGCATATGAAAGGAATAAAAATAAATCCGCAAATCAGTCGCGCACAAAACACCAGAAAGAAAAACAAGGAGTACCAAAGCGGCGTGCAGAAACTAAACTGACTCGGAGACTGAGAAGAAACATTTATCACACGATGTGGATAGCAAACATTAAAATAAAACAGATAAGTCAAGCAAAAAATAAACACAAATATCGAAAACACAATAAACAAAGGTAAAGAAAACAAAAAGAGATGCTTGCCGACAGTCAGTGTGTGTGTGCGTGGTTTGCCGTGTGCGTCAGCGGGGTGTGTGTGTGTGTGTGTGTGTGTGTGTGTGTGTGTGCGTGCGCGTGCATGCGTGCGTAGGCTACGTTCTTGCGTGTGTGCGTTCGAATGAGAAAGAAGAGAGAGAGAGGATTGAACAATGAGGTCACGTTCTCTGTCACATGAATACATATACACACACTGAAGGCTACTTCGGACACGAACACTTGCCAACAACTGTGGTTGGACATGCTTTTGAAATGTAATATTTTTTCGACATGATTTCTGGACATACGAATCCCGCTGTGTTCCCTACTGATGTTGCGAATGATGAAGGTTTTGAGTTGACTGACCTTGAGGAGGGATTGCATCAGGCGTTTATCGTCTCAAATTATATCCTTGCTACTTTTCAGGAGTCAACTATTGCCATTCATGGTAACTTGGATAGTCAATGTTTTTATTTGTTTGATTCCCATCAAAGAAACAGAAATGGTAACCATTCTTCAAATGGCGCTGCAGTTTTGATGTCATCAAGTTAATTCCTTTGCAGAATTGATTGATTTTCTCAAAAGCCATTATCAATGTGTTTATCAATTAACACCTGTTCATTTCTGTCCAACTGCAATGCAAACTCAATGTGGAGGAAACAAGGATTCATTACAAACAAGTCATCCCTGTACATCAACAGATTTATGTACCTCAATCAATACTGCTAGTATGAGTGACAGGAATCTAAAAGAAAAAACAACCAAACGCAAATGTACTACTACTTCTACGACTCGTTTGAATGTAAAACAGAAATGTAACACTATCTGTGACAATGACGGTTCTACGACTCGTTTGAAGGACAGTATAGATCGAACCTTAACCCACAACTACGACAATTTGTGTCAGACTTTTTTGAACAGGAAAATATGCCTCTGTTCAACAGTAACCAAAACATGGAAGATGTTTTTGAAACTTTACAGAAATGTAACACTAGCCTATCTGTGACAATGTTGCTTTTGAATTGAACCCACATTTGTTGAACAGGAGAGAATGTTCCTGTTCAACAGTGCCCAAAACACTGAATCTGACGTTTTTGAATCTTTTCTGTCATCTAACTGAATCTGACGTTTTTGAATCTTTTCTGTCATCTAACCCAATTGCTCATGACTTCATCGATCTTGAACATGCCTACTTTTCAAAGAAAGACAGACAAAAGCGAAATCTGCATGTTAGCCATCTGCCTGAAATGGTCAATGCACTTTTGTAAAATTGTCACAGCTGTAATGCACTTTTGTGAAATGGTCAGTGCTGTTGTGCACTTATGCAAAACTTGGTGCTGTGCTGTTAACATTTGAACAAAATGCATTTTGTTCAAATGTTTAGTGCAACTTGCTACTATATAATCGCTGTATGCGCTTTGTGGTAATAATGCACTGTTGTGAAAAGTTTGCGCTAAATGTTGGCACTATGCATCATTGTTGGAGCACCCTCCTGTAGATGCACCATGCTGAAAAATGTACTTATGAATCAAGCATTGACTGAAATAAACAATTTATATATCCAGCACAACATGCAATTCATTAACTTTTGACCCTAACCTTTAACACTTCCCAAAATAAATCTTTGGTGGACATTGCATCGACGCTGTTCATTTTGAATGAACATTTTTCTTGTGTGTGTATGAGATTTGTGTGAGTCAATGTGTGTGTGTGTGTGTGTGTGTGTGTGTGTGTGTGTGTGTGTGTGTGTGTGTGTGTGTGTGTGTGTGTGTTTGTATAAGAGAGAGAGACTGAAAGAGAGAGAGAGAGAAAGAGAGAGAGAGAGAAAGAGAGAGGGTGGGTGGGAGTGTGTTTGTGCGTGTGCGTAAGTGTATGTGTGTGTGTATGTGTGTTTGTTTGTAAATGTGTGTATGTCCGTCTGTCTATGTGTGCGTATGGGTGTGTGTATGAAGTGTGTGTGAGAGAGTGAGTGAGTGAGTGTGTATTTTTGTACGTGTGTAACTTGAGGTATGTGTGTGTGTGTGAGTGTGTGTGTGTGTGTGTGTGTGTGTGTGTGTGTGTGTGTTCGTGTGTGTGTGTGTTTGAGAGAGAGAGAGAGAGAGAGAGAGAGAGAGAGAGAGAGAGAGAGAGAGAGAGAGAGAGAGAGAGAGAGAGAGAGGTTAAGGCCTTAGCCCCTTTCGGAAGGGGGCTGGTTACACAAAGGTAAAGCGTGTGTGCAGCAGCAATCCACACACGCGTCGTTTCAAGTGAACAGAAGAAAAGACAATGTATAATCACAAAATACTAATGCTTAAACAGCATTTTCTAAACATTTAAATGAAAAATACAAGAACTTAGCTACATTGCAAAGTATAGTTTCATTTTTCACAGACAACAACAGTGCAAGTTTGAAATTCGAAGGACATCTACAAAATTTTGCTGGAATAAATTGACGTCTTAGATTTTCCAGTGCAGGGCAGCATAAAACAAAATGCAATTCATCTTCAGTACTAGATTGACACAAACGACAGACCAAATTATTTTCACTTACAGCTTTATACCTTGCTGTATGCAAAGCAAGTCTGGAAATACCCAATCTAAATTTAACCAAAACATTTAAAATGTGTCTGTTTACTGGAATTGACAAGTATGTTTCTACAAGATTTGTTGTCTTAAAGGTACGGTACAATGCAAACCGGTCGCTAGTCTGAATATGATTATCCCACTCTTGCCACCGGCAGTCAATAATGCGTTGCCTAAAACATGCCAAAAATGAATTAATACAGGCTACACCTTGGTTAATCCATACATACTGAAAACCATATCGACACAGGCACAACCGTACCTGTGATGCCCAAGTAGATTTACCTCTGCTATCTAGAGTAAACAACATCTTATATGCTTTACGAGGTAATCTACTGTCATCCATTCTTGTCAGTTTCAGCCAGTATCTTATGCAACGTACATATGAATTTAAGTAAATGGGATAACGTCCAAATTCACCATATACAAGATCATTTGGAGTACGCCTGTCAACACCTAAAAAACGTTTTAAAGCAAACAAATGCACCTTTTCTACTGTTGCTGCCTGCATCAGACCCCATACCTCAGCACCATATTGAACAATAGGTTGAACTTGTGAGTCAAAAAGCTTGATAAAAACATCCAAAGACAATCTATCGAATTTATACAAATTACTCATAATACACAGTACTGCACGTTTTGCTCTGGCAACTAGATCTTGACAAGCAAAATTAAAGCTTAATTTGGTAGAAAAATAAATACCTAAATACTTGTATGCATTTACTACCTCCATTCTTTGCCCACCAAAATACCAAACTTCACGAGCAGCTAGATATCCACCTTTACGAAAAACCACGATGTTACTTTTCCCCATGTTTACTTTAAGCTCAAGGCGCTGTGAAGCAAAATATAGACAATGAAGTTGTGACTGCAGACCAACTACAGTTTCAGACAGCAAAGTAATATCATCGGCAAACAGTAGAATGAACAATTCAACAATGTCAGGGTTTAAAGTAATACCATGCCTACCATTATCCATGATTTCCAATGCCAGCTCATTTATAAATAGAGCGAATAAAATTGGACTGCACACGTCTCCTTGCTTCACACCTTTTGTACAGTTAATGAAATCTGTTAGTTGAGCACCACATCGTATTTTAGCCTTAACCACTGCATACATACTTTTAATACATCTATACAACTTTCCCTTTATACCATTTTTAATCAAAATTGGCCAGAGCAGTCTGCGTGAGATACTATCAAAACATTTCTCAAAATCAATGAAAGCTACATAAAGTTTGCGATTATTAGAAAATTGTTTCTGTACAGCAGCAAGCAGAGTGAAGATGTGGTCAACAGTAGAATAATTTTGTTTGAAACCAGCCTGACATTCACCTGTAATATTATGTAATTCAGTCCACTCTTTAAGTCTATTATTAACAACAGTACCATACAATTTACTACATATATCACACAATGAAATTCCCCTATAGTTGTTAGTATCATTTCTATCTCCTTTCTTAAATAACGGTACAATAACTGAATCGTACCAGTTCTGTGGATAGATTCCCTCATCAAACAAAGCGTTAAACAGTTTCACTAAAAACAACACCACATCTTCGCTAGCTGCTTTAAAAAATTCCCCAATTAACCCATCAGGTCCTGCAGCTTTGCCCGATTTCAGTTTTCTGATAGCAATCAACACTTCTTCTTTGGTAATGGGTCTATCCAGCATTTCTTCATATTCATTATTCACGTCATTAACATCAGCATGCTCATCATCTTCAATCTCATCTTTTTCTAAAATGCTATGAAAGTGCTGGTACCAATCATCAACAGAAATATTATTTTGCTGCTGGACCTTTTTACAAGAAACATTTTTAATTTTCCTCCAAAATTCTCTCTGATCACTTACAGCACCTACAAGTTCTGTATACAAACTGTCATTGTACTGTTTCTTTTTTCTATGCAATAAGTTTTTATATTCACGCCTGGCTTTACAATACTCATCCCTATCCTCATCTTCTAATGAATTCCTACATTTTCTCAGCAACTTTCTGACACGTCTTCTTTCAAGCACACATTCACAATCAAACCATTTGGATTTACGTGGTTCATCTGACAAGATAATAGTTTTCTTCATACAAGTTGCACAATCTTTAACTGAATTTATAAACAAAGTCAAAGCATCATTTACATTAATATCAATCATTTCGCTTGCCAGTCGTAACTGTTGCTGAAACACATCAGAATTAATTGCATCTTTGTACTGATGTTCATGATCAGAGTTCCAAACAAATTTTTGCAAAACTTCTTTTTTCTTAACCTTTGTAGCATGTGAATAAAGGTTGTTTTGTTGAGTGATAGTTAATTCAAGTGGCATGTGTTGTGAATCAATATTGTCAGAGACATAAAGGCTGCAAGATTTAACAATGGAATCAAACAAATCATAGGAAGCAAGGAAGTAGTCATTTACACTGTATCCAAATTCAGAGATGAATGTGTAACAACCCTGAAGGTCGCCATTACATACACCATTCATAATGCATAATCCAAGTGAACTGCACATATTCAAAAGACACTTCCCATATTGATTCATAACTCCATCTTGCGAATTCCTTACAAATGATCCAACACCAGATTTCATAGAACAATCAAAAATCACATCTTCATCAAAACAGTCCGGGAACACCTTTGCTGTTCTACCATTTAAGTCACCGCATAGAAGAACAGGTAACTCACCAACTTTACACAAACAGTCAACCAAGTAATCTTCCAATAAGTTTATGCCATTATCAATACCAAACACAGAGTAGAACCGAGAATTTTCAGGTGGGACATAAGCACAAACAAACAAAACATCAGTTGAAAAACCGAAAAAGTGTTTATCAAGAACGAATGACAAAAAAATTCCCTCCACCATTATCATCCTCCTCCACTGCACGCACATACTGCAAGAGGGTCGAGCGAATCAAACAAATAACACCGCCAGATTCTCTCCCTTGTCTGCCCAAATCCGAAGACGGTTTGACAAAAGCAGTATGAGAAGAAAACAAAGAAGAGTTGAATTGTTTTACAAATGTTTCAACTAAACAAATTATATCAAAAGAAGAAACGTACTGTACAAAATTATAATCTTTTAATTTTGGCAACAAACCGCCAACATTCCAATGAAGAAAAGTAAAGTTATTTTCTTTTTTATTTACATCAGAAACAAGACAATCAGAAGAATCGTCACTCTCATCAAGTGTGTCTTTTCTGTACACATCGGACGCACCCAAATCGCTAGGGGAGGGGAGAGGGGAGGAGGGAGAATGCTGTGTACTGTCTGCTACGTCACCAAGTGCACTACCTGACCCCACACTACGCACTGACTCTGAACCTGTCTGAACGCTCACAATTCACGTCATGGTTACAGGTAGGCATAGGCCTATTATCGTCACACTGGAATGCGGCACGTGCCGAAATCATGTCACCCGTGTCACTACACGCTTCGTCGTAAACAATGTCCACAGTCCCACCCGGTGTACGTTTACATTCTGCTCCCCTAGTCAAAATACTGTCCGATGTAAACAGGGGCCGGCCACATCTCTATCTTTTAATAGCATGCGCGTTGGCCACTTCTTTGATAGAGTCCTCACCATCGAGCACGTACTTCTTACCGTCGATCAAAAGGTGGTCATAGACCATGGTAGCACGTTTACCACTATCCTTGGCAGCACGGCGATGTTGGTTCAGTTTCTTTCGAATGTCACGCACACGTGCAGAGAAGTCTTCGGCCACGAAAACGTCAGATCCCTTCAGCTTTTCTCTGGCCTTCTTCAGGATGTTGACACGGTCTTTGTAGTACACGCAGCGGGCCACCACTGGAGCGTCACGCTTGTTGCTGGTTCTGTGCACACGGTCGAACTCAATAGGGTTAGGAAGTCCCAAGGGATCTGCCAACAGATCCTGCACGGCGTCTTCACATTGT
>NW_027128995.1:0-7115 GCF_037325665.1 Littorina saxatilis
ACCACGGTAAAAAAATTTAAAGGATTGGGATTAATTAACAATGTATTTTGGAAACAAGTTTTAATTTGTTGGTTGAAAAATAAGGACATGATTCAGAGAGCAGTAGGTGGAGACATGTTATTAAGAGATACGTGTTTATGGAACAGCAAGGATATAATCTATTGCGGCCAAACCCTGTTTTTTAGCGACTGGATTAAAGCAGGCGTTTGTCGAGTAAAGGATGTATATGTTGGTAATGAGATTGTGCCCTTTAATATTATGCAGCAAAAGGTTGGATGTAAGCCCACAAGATTCTTTGAATATAGGGTGATTTGTACAGCAGTTAAAGCAGCAACACTACGCTCTGCAAATGGAAATGTATGTGGATTCAACGATTTAAAGAACCTGAGTAAGCCTTGTCAATTTCGCAAATTAATTATAAAGGAAAAATATGTGGAGCCGGTTGTAGTTAAATTTTGGGAACATAAATTTGATTTCAGGCCGGGAAAAGAGCAATGGTTAATGGTAAACAAAGTAACCACTGAAACAAGATTGCGAATGTTGCATTGGAAAATATTGCACAATATTTACCCCACAAATATTTTATTGTATAAAATAGGCATTTCCGTGAGTAATTGCTGTACTCACTGTGAGAACGAAATTGATTATATTGAACATTTTTTTTACTTTTGCCCGAAAATTATGTCCATTTGGAAATGCGTTGAGGATAAAGTGAATTGTAAATATAATATGATTATTAAAATTACCGTAAAGGAAGTTTTTTTGGGCGTATTTGAAAATTCACAAAGTTCCAAGGCACTAATAAGTTATGTGAATTATTTGATTGTGATAGCCAAAATGTGTGTTGGTATTTATAGATATGGCTCCCCTCTGGATATTGTATGCATTTTTGAGAGGGAATTGTTATATAGAAAAGTTGCTTAAAATACATTTAGATATAGTAATGTTAATGTTATAGTAAAAACATTACTTAAAAAAATAAAAAAAATCAATGAAGAAGGATGCTCCCCGCCAACAACAACAACAACAAAAAACAAAACAAAAAAAAGGCAAAAAAGAAAGGGTTGAAGCAGCCTGCATGCAACTGAGATTTAAAAAAAAAGAAAAAAAAAAAAAAAAAAAAAAAAAAAAAAAAACCAGTCCTAGCACTAACCCCATAATGCCAGACGCCTGGCGGAGCAGCCACTAGATTGCCAATTTTAAAGTCTTAGGTATGACCCGGCCGGGTTTCGAACCCACGACCTCCCGATCACGGGGCGGACGCCTTACCACTAGGCCAACCGTGCCGGTCCCCGGCGTTTGGCTATTGTCATTCACAGATAGAGTTGTCATACGTAGGTATAGTGGAGTTTATTATTAGTTATTCCCCCCTCTGCTTCTTTCTCTCTGTAAACTTGTAGGGCTAGTTATTTTTCGGTAACTTACCCAACAACCAAAATCACTTACCCAACAACGGGCCTGAATCCTCGATAGCTCATGGGTAGAGACTGTACACATTGTGGATCTACTTTTTGCGACTCAAAAGTTCAGAACACTCTAATGTACAAAATATACATTTCTGGAGCAAACAATACAACCATACCGCATTTAAACCAGCAACTACAGGCTTGAACACATGAATCTCAATATAAAATCCATGAGTTTGGTTGTTTTCTGAATTCAGATCTGCCGTGCACAATCGTTTATCGCTAGCAAGATTCCAAGGAAAAGTAACTCTCATACTTTGTCTAGCGACACGAGTAGTTCCCCTTCCAGATTTCGGCTGCATCGACAAGACTGCAATCCGACGGTCAGTTTTCAACAATATTTCATTTTATAAACAGATCACACGCAATCAATTGCAAACATATAATCAAATTAAAGAACATGCAGCGGTTTCATACACTATTTTGCCCCAGAAAACTGAACTTCATACAGTTTTTAACGTTGGAACACGCGTGTAAAACTTCGTCTGCTAGTCACATTCGAGGAAAGAACATTTCCTGAGCGATACCAAAACATGAACAGAACACACACTGTCTGTCTTTACCGCCACAGCAGAATGACAACATAATTGTGTACTTGATTTCAGTTCAAAACATGAAAACTGACAAGAAGTGTTAACAGAATTGAATGATTTGCACGGAACTATACAACCGTGACCGCGCATTAATCGATCGCCTGCGCAGGTAGACTGGTTGGGTGAATATGATTCGATCAAACTTTCGCACAAAAACTCCTCTTTTCTTTGAATAACAGAAGAAAGGAGGAATAAAGAGGTTACATACCTCGTCTCAGTGATTATCAAAAATAATGGTCTCAGTCCGCTAACTTCGACCATTATTTTTGATAATCACTGAGACTCGGCATGTAACCTCTACTTCTTCTTCTTCTTCTTCTTCTTCTTCTTCTTCTTCTTCTTCTTCTTCTTCTTCTTCTTCTTCTTCTTCTTCTTCTTCTTCTTCTTCTTCTTCTTCAGCGTTCCTAGTTATCTATATATGTATATACGACTAGTGTCTGTGTGTCTGTGTGTCTGTCTGTCTGTCTGTCTGTGTGTCTGTGCGCGATGCGCGGCCAAGGTTCTCGATGGATCTGTTTCAAATTTGGTGATCATATCCAGGTACACCCTGGACACAACCTGGTCGATGAGATATTTCAACACGTGCTCTCAGCGCGCAGCGCTGTGCGCGCTGAACCGATTTTGTGTTTTTTTGGTCTGGATCCACAACCAGTAACTCTTCCTTATCTTCTCCAGTGTTTTCAGCCGCGATTATCTCCCTTCCTCCGTGTGGCGTCAATCCATATTCCCGTTACTACGTTACTATTTTTAGAAGGTCACTGCACGTTACTATTTTTAGAAGGTCTCCAGTGTTTTGCGCGTTTATCTCCTTTCCTTCGTGCGCCGGCGTACACCCGGCTTTACACCCGGCAAAGCCGGGTCCCAGGCGCAGCCTGGTATTCGGCTCTGCTTCTTCCCGGCGAAGCGGGTAATCATCTAGTTTCTAATATGCTGACTGTTAGCAATTGATAACAGACATGTTGAGGAAATTATATCCAAATGAGCCGGCAGGCAAATTTGGATATATTTTACGAGACATGTCTGTTATCATTTGCTAACAGTCAGCATATTAAAAATAACGGTTTTATTACCATGCAGTTTATATCGACCAAAATAAAATTCGAACTGACTACGCAACTCTACTAGACAGAACAGCCAACGGGGACGGGATTGAACCGAGACTGGTGTGACCTTATGCACATGACCTTATGCAGCCAATCACACACTTGACATCATGAATATTAAAGCCATATGTACTCGATGACTATACACGCTAATTGCTTTACCAACAGCTGGAGACATGCTAAATTAAGTTCCCTGCAAAATATTGTGGTCTAGGACCCCTTCAATGTTGAGATATGTTAATTTTCATTTTGATCTGGATCGTCCTATTTATAGATTTGCCAACAGAGGTAGCGTTGACGCAAGGGAAATAACTCCGCGTCTTTGTTTACATCCAAAGTTTTTGAGACTCTAAAACAAGCTGTAATGCATGTATATGGTCCGCGCATGGCGACATATCGTCATTACATGGTCTTATGGTGCGTTTGACATCGATTATGGGCAAACTACACTTTGTAAACACGGGAGCGCGTACATATGCCTTGTCCTGATACGAAAAGAAACATATCCAAAAACAAAGAGACTGCCAACGTTCCAAAATTCAGAATCAAAAAACAAGAAAGGTAATTTGTTGGAACGTTTGTTATTGACAAAACAATACGTTACAATCACATAAAAAAAAAATAAACGAGTTAAATCAGAGAAAAGATCAATGACATTGTACTATACAGGGGCAGAGCAGTTGAGCCCGAAGGGGGGGGGGGGGGGTACAACCTGGGATCCAGGGGCAACGCCCCGTTGGGAGGTCTGGGGGGCGAAGCCCCCCTGAAGCTGAAGAATATCAGCTATTTTATAAACAATTTGTGGCTTATCCTTCATTTTAAGCATGATCAACTGGTGTCAGCAGCCACTCATTATTTCTTTTAAAGTTAGTATTAAAAAATGGCAATTTATCTTCACTGATATCTGCTCCCGACATCATATAATATTGCTATTTCATATGTTACGTGGATTTCCATTGGTCAATTGGGCAAAACTGAGCTCAGTGCAAAAGTGATATCGACGACATTTCCGTCGATATCAGTTTTGATATCGACGACCTCTTTATTGCTTCCCCACTTCAAAAACAAAAACACCTAAATTTAAAAACAAACAAATATATATGAAAATTTAATTATTCCAGAATTTAGTTGAGCAAGTGACTAAAGACTTTTTGAAAGAAAAGACATTTTGAAATACTGAAAGTACAAGAAAAGAGTGAACAAAAAGAAATAATAATCAGAGGGAGGGATATGGAACAGCCAAAACTGAGACAAATACTTTTGTAATTTCTTAACAGTAAATACAAAATGTCCAGAGAATTAGCAATATATCTAACATTGACTGACTGTGTGATGATATCTTCTGCTATTGGTCTGTTTCGACACTGATATCAAAATCTCGACCTCCGGTCTCGATTTGATATCACTGTCTCAACAGACCATAGCAGAAGATATCATCACACAGTCCGTCAATATTGGGTAGTATGGTTAGAAGGAAGACATGTCGCATAGGATTGCAGTTAAAACTGTACAAATATGATACTGATTAAACAATTACCTATTACACCGGCTTTACAGCCAAAAACAAGAACAAAATTCACAGACTTTTTTTTTTTTTTTTTTACAGCCGAGGGGGGGAGGGGGGGTTCCGGAACCCCTGTAACCACCCCCTAATCCGCCCCTGTTATATATGAGGAGGGGTGGGTCTACGTGTTTGCTTTCATGCAAGATTAGGTAGGGGCCTTTTATTACTAATGCACGACTACATAATGGTCGACTACATAATCCAAACAATGATATAATTACTGTGATGTTCTTAACTACACTTTAACATGGAATGTATGTATGTATGTATGTATGTATGTATGTATGTATGTATGTATGTATGTATGTATGTATGTAGGTATGTATGTAGGTATGTATGCATGTGTGTTGGTGTGTCGGTGTGTCAAGTGTGCAAGTAAAAAGGGTATTGTAGTTGTACATATATTACTTTAGATATTTTTTTGTTATCATGGGTTTTATAAATTTTCTTCTCTTCTTCTTTTATAATTATTAATTAATGACCTATATGTGCTGATGACCAATTTAATTTCCTTTGTTGGATCAATAAAATGTTATGAGTTATGAGTTATGGTCAATAATAGAAATGAAGTAAGGGAGAAAGAAGTGACGAACGAAAATCCTTAAGAAAATCGATAAAATTGTCACTCCGCGAGTTGACCAAAGATTGTTTGTTGATAAAGCAAGCAAGAGGTATGCAAGACAACACCCCTTAGAGAGTCAGAAAAAGGAAGCGAAAAAAGAAGAAAATAAATGAAGAAAATCGATGTCACTGTATCTGTTTACGGTGAAGGATATGTTAAAGGTACTGAACTTGTCAAATCCAGGTGCACGGAGCCCCTGAGGCTTTTAGTCATACCTCAGGCAGCTATCCGTTAGAAGAACTACCAAGTTTCATTGACTTGGACCCAAAGAGTCAAGAACTGCGATTTTTTTACGAATTAATTTCGTACTCGGACCCGGCTGGTCTTGACCTATTTTTGGATCTAAATTTAGATCAGGTAGATCACCACATCATGCACAAAAAGACACGTCACTAGCAAACTATGTCAGACGTCATCATGAGTTTGTGTAAAACAAAATGGAGGCCGGAATCACTCAGTTGAATCGAACTCCGACCAAACACCACGTAATAACTAGGTTAATTCATGCACTCGCGTGAACAAGAAACTGTCGAGCTTCACAGATGTCGTCGTTGGGTAGTTTTGGGTTTGTTTTACTACCATAGGAGGATTTTTGAACTGTAAATGCACTCAGCTGCAACAAAAACGCAAAACGAAGGCTGTGAGCTGCACTGTGCCTTTAACTTTCAAGTCATAGTTAAATACTTGTGAACATGTGTTGTCATACAAGATAAGGAATCTCTGGTACCATACCCCTACAACGTTAGAGGAAGGAAGAAAGCAGCGGAAAGATCAATGATATTATATGTTTCCGATGAGAAGAAGTTCTAAGCTATTCATTTGCTTAGTACTTGCTGTCATGCACGGAAAGGAGCGTTCAATATCACACCCCTTAAAGTCACAGGAAGGAAGGAAGGGAGGGAGGAAGGAAGGAAGGAAGGAAGGAAGGAAGAAAGGAAGGAAGGAAGGAAGAAAAAAATGAAGGAACGAAGGAAGTATGGAAGGAAGGAAGGAAGAAAGGAGAAATGAAAATCAGCGAGGAAAACTGATAATGTCACTGTATCCTTTTACGGTGTAGAACTATGCTATGTATATTCTGAGCATTTGCTGTCACGCAAGGCTAGGAGCGTTCAATGTCATACCTCTACAATGTCACAGGAAGGAAGGAGAAAGGTAGGAAAATCAGAAAAGAAAACAAATGACATTGTACATGTACTTTTTCCAAGAAGAAGTTGTAATCTAAGGTTTCGCTGAGTAAATGTCATGAGTATTTGCTGGCATACGAGACAAGGAGCCTTCAATACTACACGCCTACGAAGTCTCAGAAAAAAGGAAGCAAGCAAGGAAAGAGGAAGGAAAACCAGTAAGAAAGTCGATGACATTGTACATGTACATGCATTTTTTCTAAGGAGAAGTTGTAATGTAAGGTTTCGCTGAGTAAATGTCATGAGTATTATTTTGCTGCCATACGAGACAAAGGAGCCTACGAAGTCTCAGAAAGAAAGGAAGTAAGCAAGGAAAATCAGTACGAGAATCGATGACGATGACATTGTATCCCTGGGAGGTGGAGCCCCCTTGGCCATTTTTCCGCCTCCCTGCTTCCTTCCTTTCCTCCGGAGTGGAGGCGCTGTAGCAGACGACCATTAAGCGGTCTGGCGGGAAGCTCAGGTCTCCACGTCGCTTGCTAATGGCTGTGGCTTATGGGGCCTGCCTCTTCCACCAGTCTTCGCACGTCACCAGATATGTTGCTACCTCGGGGGAAACATAATTCTCAGTCTCTACTCTTTT
>NW_027128996.1:0-15829 GCF_037325665.1 Littorina saxatilis
GAGACACACACACACACACACACACACACACACACACACACACACACACACACACACACACACACACACACACACACCACGATTGCCACGAATAGCCGACCATAGATCAGAGCGGCCTTAAATCCCGGCCCCACCAATGATAGGATGGCGATAAGCGGGAGAGGGATTAAGACCGAGGGGAGGCCGAGGGGAGTGGGCCGACATTCGATCTTCTCCCTCTGTCCCTTCTTTTTCACATCTCGCACCAGATCAAGTCCCGACTGGAGAACACAACTAGCTGTGTAGACAGACTCCACATTTTTCACGGGGGCTTGTCAGTGACTGCTTGAGTGGATAAAGGCTCCATTTTTATTTTTTTTAATTTTTTTTAAGCCTGATGCATTAACCTTACTATCAAAACGCACAACTGCTCGTACCTGAGTGTTTTCTTCGATTGTGCGCGTGGTTACATGTTACACGCATACGAACATTATAACACAAAAAGTCTTTTCAAATTAAAACAAAACAAAACACGATTCAAACTAAAATATACACACATTCATATCACAAGCTTGTGTGGATACAAAACTTACACACCACTGTTTCAAAGTTATGTACACTAACTTCGATCATATCCATTGTATTGCGGCAAATGTAACATTTTAAGTTACAGCACAACGCAGTTTATTGCCCGAGTTTGTCGTTTTTGTTCATCCGTCGACTTTTCGTTCTCGTTTCTTTCCTACTCTTTTTCTCTGGCTGTCTCTCTGTTCGGTGTTTTTATTCTTTTCATCGCGGAAAACAGAAAGCGATATTAACTGTGGAATGTTGACGTAGATAGTGTGTGACAGACTGGCCTTTCTTTGCCACACCCCTCACCGACATAGTGGACTCGTCCCGCTGGCGCCGCGAGTACTGTGCCGTCTGCTACAGCAGACAAGCATCCCCTGGCCTGTGCTGGGCCGGCCGGGAAGCCACAGTGCTCATAACAAATATCATCATAACACAAGGTTCACTACCTGTCTCTCCGCTTCAAAAATATGAATATATTTATACCTACCGAATCCGTAGAAAAATTTTGTGTTGCAAAGTTTGGACAGAAGGGTTATAAGGGGGAGTAACTCGATACCTTATTTGCGCAACCATCTTTTAGACACCACGCCGCGCCAAAAAGTCTAGACGCTCACGTGACTGCTGAGGGCCAATGGTGGTGGGAGCTGATGGAACACCGTCAAGATTGGAGCGAATAACCTGTACACCGTGCAGGGGAGGCAGGCTGGTGAAAGGGACTTCAAAATGTTGCGATCGCTGAAGTAAAGGCAGACCTAGATGTTAGTCTCCGTAAAGAATTCGATGAAAAGTGCTGGCTATTGAATCGCCAGACGTTTTTCGTAACAGCGGTCTGTTTGATGGTTAGCCAGACTGTGCGACGGTCCATAAGTACAACCTGTCACCCCTACACAATAATCGCTTCTCACCTGCGGCTCCAGGCTGGCGAGAGAGGGGCAGTGTTTTGAAGTGGGAATTCGCATGCCGCCTGCTCGAAGAAGTGATTTTTAACCTTACGGCCTCTGATCGGAGGTTTTGAGGCGTTTTCTCAGTGTGTGTGTCGGACGGGAACTTTTCTCTGGACCCGAAAACATGGACGGTGCGGCTGTGTGTGGGTAGATTTCAGCCAGATATTCACCTTCTTACGGCATTTGGCTCGGCGAGCAGAGAGCGAGAGGGGGTACACAGGGAAAGAAACCAAGGGATGTTACTCTGTCACCTCACTAGCTCTGTTTGCTGCTGCGTCTAACGCAGAAAGTGTGCTCCCGTGTGAATATTTTCGTCGCTGGTTCCTTTGCTTGTACAAAGCTTGTACACAGATTCGCCGTCAAGTACATCCGCACGCCTTTAAACAAAAAGCTTGCAATAAGTGTGTCGTTCGGAGGCGGCAGCATGAACCTCTTGGACGTGGATTGACACATCGCCTGAAGACAACGAATTGTCGTCTGCTTCGGAACAGATCCATGAAGGAGGGGAGAGGTGCGTTGTGTGTTGTTGTGTCGGTGTGGTAGAACGCCAGGCGCACTGGCTATTGTGTTTCGCTAACCAACCCAGGTCGAGTTTGTCTTTTTCTGTGTCGGTGTGTCTCCGGCCCCCGTCGTCTGCTTGAAGGCTCTGTGTTGTCCTGCTGGGGCCGTGGGGTCACCCTCCGCTCCGTCGCTCTGCCCTCCTCGCCGCTTCCATTTGCGATCCTCCGGGTCATCTTCTGCCCCCATAACCGACCAGTCGGTCTCCCCGATGCCGTCCACAGAACGTACACCGTGTGGCTGAGACAAGGAGGCTATTACAGTAACACACAGTGTGGATTGATCATCGCACTTGTTATACTACCTGGAGTACAATTGTGAAGGAGCTACTGCTGGTGCTACTACACTCCTTGGCTTGATGTTGACGTCCTTCCATCTTTGAGTCTCACCTATTCTCTGTGATTTCCAATTCATTGGGAGGAGGTGTCAAAGCCGCAGAAAGAAAATACCTGGAGAAATCTTTCCGCAAGCTCCGATCTTGGTTCAGAAAAGTGATTGCGTGTATTAGTTGCTCACCCTCTACCATACTCTGTGTGCATGTCCAGACTGAGACATCGCACACACACACCCACCAAACCTTGGACCGTTTTCCCCGAGGGTCCCGCCCGCCTCAGATCATCTCGTCCCCGGACGCCCCGAGTTACAAGCGGCTATGCGGATGCGCATGGCCGCAGAGCGACTGCCCCCGATGCTGCATGTTTCGGTCTAGACGCTCTACTCTCCTGAAGCGCCTTTGGAAGTTCCGGTCGGCGCAGCATGAAAGCCTCGGTGCGCATGAAACGGAGAGCGGCGACGATCTGGAAGCCAAGTCAGTAGCTCACTCCATGCTGAAGCGTCTCAAGGAGTCCCAGCTGGACGTGCTGGTCCACGCCCTGGAGACCAGGGGAGGGGAGACTACCGAGTGCGTCCTGCTGCCCAAAGGGGAGCTAAAGCTGGGCCGCAGGATGGTGGCGCCGCACGTCCTGTGCTGTCAGCTGTTCCGCTGGCCGGGGATGGTCAAGTCGGACACGCAGATGAAGCGATTATCGTGCTGCGCTACGCTGGAGACTGACCCCGCGTACATCTGCTGCAACCCCCATCACTGGAGTCTGCTGCTGGACCCGGGTATGTACACACTACACGCTGCCTTACACACTACACGCTGCCTTACACACTACACGCTGCCTTACACACTACACGCTGCCTTACACACTACACGCTGCCTTACACACTACACGCTGCCTTACACACTACACGCTGTCTTACACTACACGCTGCCTTACACACTACACGCTGCCTTACAGTACGCTGCCTTACACACTACATGCTGCCTTACACACTACACGCTGCGTAGCACATTACGTACTCAAAGTTTCTGTGCGTCTTTATGTCTTGCTCGGGTGGGAATGCACTACATTGCATTCTGTGTTATCTGTTGAGGTATACACATGTACACTATTCACAACACAGTATGACTTGAGTATTAGACCAGTTACACACCACACACTGCATACTGTGCGGTCTCACAAAGTACTTACAGTACACTGCAAACTGCTTAACATGCGCTCTTTGACAAGGTACACACTGCATACCACGCGCTCTTTGACAAGGTACACACTGCATACCACGCGCTCTTTGACAAGGTACATACTACACACTGCATACCACACACTCTTTGACCAGGTACACACTTCACATTGCATACTACACACTGCATACCATGCACTCTTTGACCAGGTACACACTACACACTGCATACCACACACTCTTTGACCAGGTACACACTTCACACTGCATACCACGCGCTCTTATGACCAGGTACACACTGCATACCACACGCTCTTTGACCAGGTACACACTTCACACTGCATATTACTATGCGTTATCTGAACAGGTTCACACACTACACATTACCATGCAGTTTGATCTATCTATCCACATACATACTGTATAAAATGTGTATGTGACTAGATACACACACATGACACATAGTATACTCTGTGTTATTTGAGCAGATACACAGACTTCACATTGCAAACTGATGGCATCTTACCACCACCAGACACACTCATTACACATTACGTACCATTTACCATGCACCCCCCAACTACATACACACTGCACGCTATGTGCTATCTGAACACATACCATGTTCTCTCTGGCCAGGTATGTACTAACTACTAGTACTACTACAGTACATTTCAACAAGGTGGTCATTTTTGGCTCACGTAAGTGTAGCCTATGCGATGCTAACTTTTGTCTGTCTGTGCGTGTGTATGTGTGTGATAGAAACTTTAACATTTGACTGAACACCGAAATACTAATTTTACCTGGTTATTATCCAAGCAACAGCTTCAAAGTATTGAAGCAATGATCAACATTTTGTCGGCAGGTATGTAAGTAAAGTGTGTATCCAAAGAAAACGGGTCGTGGGGGGTTTTTGGGGTGACTGATTTGTGTCGTGTGTGGTATGTAGACCAGGTCAGGGGTCAAGGTTAAGTCAGATCGCGTGAAGGATTGTGGTATAGATCAGTTCTTACCCAGCTGCAGTTCGCCGATTCGGAGAAGACGATTTCACATTGTTCGGTTTCGTAGCCCCAGAAAAATAGATAAAGAAGATACCAAAGGAGATTTCCTACAGGTTGATCTGCACAGCGTGTTTCCAGTGTGTGCGCGAGGAAGCGCTGTCGAAAGCGCAGTGTCGATCTGGCAGTCGTGTCCCCGTAAGTAAGCTACAGACAGACAGATCTAGATCTAGTGTCTCCCACTCTTGCACCGTGTCACCTATGCTTACTGTGTATGTGTGTATGTGTGACGGAGTGAATGAGTTTGTGTTACTGTTTGTCGATTTCTTACGGGAGCCTTGAAGGCTTCGCCTCTTGTTTCCTATCTGTTCAGGTCCATGTACACACTACAGTTTTCAGTATTGCATGCCACCTGTACAGCTGAACATGTACTCTCTCCGTGTTACATTTTACAGGCAGTTGTTCTGTATTAGTACACAGTGCACTTTACTCACTCTTCCAAAACACACATGTATACACTGCGTATTGTGTCATTTCGATCCAGACATGTGCCGGCAGCACAAAGTATGACACACGGTCCATGTGTTTGTACACCCTACGCACTAGGACACACCTCGCGCGTGTTGTCTGTGTGTAGACAACGCTGACTGCACCCATCATGCGTTTTATGTATACGTTAATTGTCCAGTGAGGTATAATGTCCAGACACACTACAATTTGTATACATACATGTAGTCAGTCTAGTTATACATGTAGACAACACATTCTACATTACATCTGCTCAGGTAAATCAAGACTATTCGCTGTCAGCGTTAGTCAAGAAAAATGTAGACTACACATTCTTTACACGACAAATTATCTGCCCGGGTATGTCCATCCAACACACTACACACTATAGTCTGTCTGTAATTGTAAAGTGTAAATCAAATGTCGACGACACATTCTAAAATACATATTATCTGCCCAGGTATGTCTATCCTACACACTACAATTACAAACAAAAACTGTAATCTATCTGTAAATAGAATGTGTAAAACACATTCTAAACGACATATATCTGCTCAGGTATGTCCATCCTACGCACTACACACTGTAGTCTTTTTCAGTTTCTGTAAATCTAATGTCGACAACACATTCTAAAATACATATTATCTGCCCAGGTATGTCCATCCTGTGCACTAGTAACTACACAGTACACACTGTAGTCTGTCTGTAATGTCAAGAACACTTTCTAAAGTGCCTGCCCAGGTATGTACACGCTACATACTACATACCATGATGCTGTTTGCCTGCTACACTTACAGCCAACACACTCCACAGTATCACTCACTGTGTCAGTCCAGGTATGTCAAGGCTACACACAGCGTAGCGTGTAGTCTGTTAGGATATTTGCAGGCGACACGTTCTTCGTAAAACATGATCTGACCAGGTACATACTGCAGGGCATACTGCATACAGCATGTATCTAGGTAGTTTCAGGAAACACATAGTGGCAATGACATACCAGTACCATATTTTTAGTGTAGGTTGTACCATATTTTTACACCCCCGGTATAGGGGTGTGTATAGGTTTCACTCGATGTGTTTGTTTGTTTGTGTGTTTGTGTGTTTGTTTGTGTGTTTGTGTTCGCAAGTAGATCTCAAGAATGAACGGACCAATCGTCACAAAACTTGGTGAACAGGTTCTATACATTCCTGAGACGGTCCTTACAAAAATTGGGACCAGTCAAACACACGGTTAGGGAGTTATTGGTGGATTAAAATTATACAAGGACTTATAGAGGCACACCCCCGTTGGTCAAAGGGAAATAACCATTCTCATTGCCACCAACTGAGAAGGTTATTTCCCTTTGACGGGGGTGTTTTTCCTATAAGAGGAATTTCTTGTTAGTGTAGGTTAGTACCTGTCACATTATCAGTCTGGACAGGTATGTCCCCATTGCGGACTACTTACAACATCATGGCCGAGTGGTAACGCACTTGCGCTCGGAAGCGAGAGGTTGCGAGTTCGACCCTGGGTCAGGGCGTAACCAATTTTCTCCCCCCTTTCCTAACCTAGGTGGTGGGTTCAAGTGCTAGTCTTTCGGATGAGACGAAAAACCGAGGGCCCTTCGTGTATACTACACTACATTGGGGTGTGCACGTTGAAGATCCCACGATTGACAAAAGGGTCTTTCCTGGCAAAATTGTATAGGCATAGATAAAAAATGTCCACCAAAATACCCGTGTGACTTGGAATAATAGGCCGTGAAAAGTAGGATATGCGCCGAAATGGCTGCGATCTGCTGGTCGATGTGAATGCGTGATGTGTAAAAAATTCCATCTCACACGGCATAAATAGATCCCTGCGCCTTGAGTCCGAGTCTGGAGATACGCGCGCGATATAAGACTTCATATAACATAACATCAAGATGAAGTTTGTTGGGTAGAAATATATATATAATATATACGATCTGTCTAGATATGTCCACATTAGACCAAGAACAAATTCAGCCTGTGTCTCGGGTTCCTCTCTGCCAGTACCAACCCTATTTTTTCCTGCAGATCCTAGAAGTAGAACATTTTTTGACTCTAAAAATGAAAATCAATTACATTTAAAAATGACAAAACTTGATAAAGGAGACTGTTCAAGGAAAACTAGGTAAGTACCTCTTAATCTTATTGGACACAGCTTGCACGCGTTTTGGCCAATAAAAAGCTACATGCATAGATCTGTGTAAAAATAAATAATACAATCACTCTAAATTTAATCTTTAAAACATACACCATGACCCTCGTCTCGATTCCCCCCTCTATGTTAAAACATTTAGTCAAAACTTGACTAAATGTAAAAAGAAAACAGTCACGAAACTATCAGCCCTTTGGCGGTTTTTTTACGCCTTATCCGTTATCGGAAACAAACTTCTTTTTTTTTTAGTTTGCCTAACAGAAACAGTAAAAATTTACCACATCCAGGTAAGGCACAAAAAAAAATAGTCTGTTTACAGTAACCCGACCGACCCTATTTTTTTCGCGCGACCCTAGACTTTTTTTTGGCATTTGGGGGAAAAAGAAAAAAAATCTTTTGTTTTTTTTTGCAAAATAACGTAAAAATATGTTTTTTTGGAAGAAAAAAAAATCCCGACCTACCGACCATATTTTTTTGGCCTATGTTACCGTAAACAGACCTTTTTTTTTTGGCCTAACAAACAATTGACCACATGTAGATGTAGTGTTAAGGGTATCCAGGTAAGTACATGTACATTGTCAGTCCAGGTAAGACAGGAGTAGGAGGTATATGTTCACACTACATGTCACATGTTATACAGTACATGTACACATTTGCCTTATTTAAGTTATTTAACTGTCAGTGCCAAGTTCATGCAGATTTATGGCCAGAAACACACTTGATTTCAGGGTGCAATGTCCCAGGGTTTCATTTACTAGTGCGCCCTGCGCCATTGGCGCATTAAATCTGAAAATGTCCCATCACAATTTGCGTCAGTGCGTCAAAGGGCGCATTGAGATTACGTACCACTGCGCCACGTACCACTGCGCCACCAAATGTACACTTTACATCGGATCACACACACACACACACGCACACATACAGAGATAACACGATATAGCGCCTAATTCTCAGATGGCACCATATAATTGCACCATTTTGCATCTTTGGTCAAAACGCGTACAGGCCTCTTTGGCGCTTCTTGCCTTCGTCTATGCCCCATCGGAATTTGGTTGAGGGGGACAAATGTCCCATGGCCTAGCATCCCTTCTGTGTCCCCTTCTGCCCCTCCTTCCCCCTCTCTCTCCCTCTCCCTCTCTCTCTCTCCCCCTCAGCTTTCTCATCAACCGCGGAAGTCAAGTGTCGCCCTCCTTCTCCATCTGGAGGTATCCCTTTCTACCTGCCTCCTTCACTGCCTCTCATTTTCCTTCTGTCCCCCTCCCCCTCCTCGTCATCCCTTTTTACCTGCATCCTCTTCGGCCTCTCCTTCCGTCCCTCCCCGCTTTTCACTTGTCCGTCTCTCTCCCTCTCTCTCTCTTCCACCCTCCCTCTTTCTGAGTTCCTCCCCCCTTTCTCTTCCTCTCTGCCACACATACACACCAGAGATATAAACTATATACCCGGGCAGATATAAACTATATCTCTGTGATACAGACGCAGTACAGTGGAACCTCCACAGATCTTAGAACATCGAGCCTTAAAAAGTTGGGCATTTGATAAAATGGGGGTTTAATTTTCCAAAGGCAGTGATCAGAAAATCTGAGAAAAAAGGTCTTAAAAATGAGGGAGTCTTACATTGAGTTTTTTTTTTTTTTTTTTTTTGGGGGGGGGGGGGGGGGGGAGGTTGCACGGCAACGTCATCACACGCAAAGTCAAATACCCCTTCTAGCCATCCCTTTCTCCATGCCTACTTCACTGCCTCTCACTACCCCTTCAGCTCAGCGGGCCGAGCCAGCTCATTGAGCAATGGCGACCTGGCGGGGCCCTAGTGTTTGTTTATAAAATAAATTGACAGAACCACGCTCTTTCACCTGGTGGTTGTGAGGGCAAGCAGTGTGCATGACAGCTTGCTTTTGCTGCGTTTTGCTATGTATACGCTAATACACTTTTGCAAGGGGGCACGAAAGTGTGCAGAGGTTTCTCTCCTGATTTTGTTCTGATTTCATTCTTGATTTTAGTTTTCTTTTGCCATAGCTTACACAAGAGCTGTTTTGCTATGTATACGCTAATAGTTTTGCAAGGGGGCAAGAAAAGACTGATCATGATGCAGGGACGTAGCACACCTAATAAAAGTGGTAGGGCGGAAAAAAATGGAAGACAAAATGCTGAGACAGCTAAGGAAATATGGGGCTTACACTACCGCCCCCACCCCCCCCTTCCCGTCCCCTTGTAATGGTCTAAAAAAGAAAGAAAACATGATGCGATTTCGTGCCTTCTGAGCTCAGTTCCATCTAATCATCTTTCCATCCTCCACCAAACAACGGGCTGGTGAATGTATCAGTGATTATCAATCGACTTACATTTATATCTAAATTCCGATACGTTGAATGTGATGAGCACTTACTTCAAATGACTTTCGTCTTCATTATTGTCTAGTGTGTTAAAAAGCAAGGATTGACAAACTGGTTTACTTCTAAATAAGCAATTTATTGATCCGTCCAGCCATCAACATTGGCAGCCTGAGTGATGACTGAAAAATAGAGGGATTTGTCAGAATATTTTTAGCGCGTTTTCGATCCATCACAACCAGGATGCACACTTGTGTCCATTGTTCAATTCTCTCTCTACATGTTGTTTCATGTGACACTGTTAACCCCACAAGTTACTGTGTTACTCAATTGTTATGGCGTACTTACGGTTGACACACAATCACTCACCCCTCAGTCTGACCCCAGCTTCACACACAGAATATACAAAACATTTCTTACCTCCATTGTTTCTCATGGGAGCAGACGGACGAAGAAGCAATTTTCACTAAATTGGC
The DNA here is from genome assembly GCF_037325665.1 of Littorina saxatilis. NCBI lineage: Eukaryota > Metazoa > Mollusca > Gastropoda > Littorinimorpha > Littorinidae > Littorina > Littorina saxatilis. Next base: position 10,030 of record NW_027128996.1, read on the forward strand.
GCCAATACTTTTATGGCCTGACGGAACTCGTCACGTGTGACGTTCTCGTCAAAATAAGGTCCTATTCCAGCAGTTGACCAAGACTAACACACACAAAAAAAACCCCAAAAAACCGACCTTATGCCATCGCGTGAATACTACGTGGGGTGTTCTGTTGGTAGATCTCTCTCTCTCTCTCTCTCTCTCTCTCTCTCTCTCTCTCTCTCTCTCTCTCTCTCTCTCTCTCTCTCTTCTCTCTCTCTCTCTCTCTCTCTCTCTCTCTCTCTCTCTTTTTTTTTTTTTTTAAGGAAAAAGTGGTCGGGCGGTCGCCCTACATGCCCTACCGGGTGCTACGTCCCTGTTGACAGATGAAAGTGTTCACAGGTTTCTCTCCTGATTTTGTTCTGATTTCTCACTTGATTTTAGTTTTCTTTTGCTATAGCTTACACAAGGGCTCGGCAAATAGGCGATACTGTTAATTGTTGGAAATGTGGATACTCACTAAAGCTCACCGTTTTGCTATGTATACGCTAATAGTTTTGCAAGGGGACAAGAAAAGCCTGATCATGTTGAAAGTGTTGCACAGATTTCTCTACTGATTTTCTGATTTTTCTCTTGATTTGAGTTTTTTTTGCAACAGTTTACTCTTAGGCTGGGCAAAAAGTCACTTTTACAAAGGGGCAAAAAGGCTGATCCTGTTGAAAATTCGCACACATTTCTTTGCTGGGGTTTGTTCTGATTTCTCTCTTGATTGTCTCCCGGTGTGTTTTCACCATGCAACAGCGTTGATAGTGAATACACTAAGGCCCCCCCAAAATAGGTCTGTTTACGGTAACATAGGCCAAAAAAATAGGGTCGGTAGGTCGGGATTTTTGTTTTTGTTTTGTTTTGTTCAAAAAACCCATATTTTTACGTTATTTTGCAAAAAAAAACAAGATTTTTTTTTTTTTTTTTTTTTCCCCAAATGCCAAAAAAAAGTCTAGAGTCGCGCGAAAAAAATAGGGTCGGTCGGGTTACCGTAAACAGACTTTTTTTTTTTTTTTGCCTAACACAATAATTATTGGTTTTTAATGACATATTTTTGTTGGACTTGCAGAGTTCCCTCCCATCACTGAATTAGACAGTCTGGACTCAGATGGCCTCCCTTTACAACGGGTACAAAAATGTTCAGGTGAGTTCATTTTCCTACTTACTTTTATTATATCTTTGTGAGTGAACATTTTTATTCAACAAAGGTAAACTCAAGATTTGAAATAAGTTTAGGTTTTCAAAGACTAATATCACTGATTGTAACTAATTTGTGTCAGGAAATAAATTCATCGGAAAATTCCGTTTCTACACAGTAAGCACCCAGAACGTTGAATTTTGGCATGTGTCCAAGTGGGGGGATGGGCAGTGATGGCGCTAGTATTTTTTCAAACGTGGTACGCAAACTTTTATAATGCAAACAGTCCAGAAAAAAACGGTCCAGGCTGGTCATTGGAACCAGTAAGAGTCCAACTCAGAGGACTGTTTTTTTGGTTTTACCGGCGAATAAACCCCGGTAGTTGTAAAAATCAACCGGTAGGTCATACCGGCAGCCAATTTTGTTCCGGTATGTTCTCGTTTCAACTGGTAAAATACCGGTAATTGCCGGTTAACGCCAATACTGGAGTGGTTCATCCCATGTTAAGCTAAAAACCAGGCCAGATTTTGGAGGGTCAGCCAAACTGGTTTCACAACTAGAGGTGGTTAAAAAATCAATTTAAATATATAATATCAATTGGGTGGTGTGTTATTCAAGGCCTATGTAGTTGTTTTGTATGTTTAAATAATATCAATTGGGTGGCGTGATAAGGTAATATATTGTACTACGTTGCAAGCCCCTGCCCCTGGAGCAATTTTTTGATTAGTGCTTTTGTGAACAAGAAACAATTAACAAGTGGCTCTATTCCATCTCCCCCCCTATCCCCGTCGCGATATAACCTTCGTGGTTGAAAACGACGTTAAACACAAAATAAAGTAAAGAAAGTAAAGCGTGATATTCAAGGCCTATGTAGTTGTTTTGTATCGTTTAAATATATAATATCAATTGGGTGGCGTGTTATTCAAGGCCTATGTAGTTGTTTTGTATGTTTATGCAGGGGGTCAACTGGTTCAACAGACAGTTTCCACGGAAACGGGATTAACTCCGACACATTATCAACAGTACTCGGATGGTGAGTACTTGGTGTGCGTTTGTGTATGAGAGAGAGAGAGAGTTTGTGTGTGTGTGTCACTGTGTGTGTCACTGTGTGTGTCACTGTGTGCGTAGGTGTGTGCATCCCTTGCAGTTGTAACTTGTACACAGCGGAACCCCTTTTTTCCATTCGCAATATGTATATCTCTACGGGGGTCTTAACATGGAGGTATAATTAGGAAAAAAAAAAAAAAGGTCTGTAACATAGGCCAAAAAAATAGGGTCGGTAGGTCGGGATTTTTTTTATTTTTTATTTATTTTTTTTCCTCCAAAAAAACATATTTTTACGTTATTTTGCAAAAAAAACAAGATTTTTTTTTTTTTTTCCCCAAATGCCAAAATAAAGTCTAGGGTCGCACAAAAAATAGGGTCGGTCGGGTTACCGTAAACAGACCTATTTTTTTTTTTTGGCCTTAACAGACGTTTTCAACAGAGAATCTGGAAAATCAAGGTCTGAATAGAGGGGTGGTCTTAAAACGGTTCTTAATTAATTATAACAAGTCTCGTAAGGCGAAATTACTACATTTAGTCAAGCTGTGGAACTCACAGAATGAAACTGAACGCACTGCATTTTTTTATCAATGACCGTAGTCCGCCGCTCGTACAAAGGGCGGTGAAATTAACGACCCTGCTGTTTAGCGCGGAATTGGTTGCGCTGTGCTGCATAGCACGCTTTTCTGTACCTCTCTTCGTTTGAACTTTCTGAGCGTGTTTTTAATCCAAACATATCATATCTATATGTTTTTGGAATCAGGAACCGACAAGGAAAAAGATGAAATTGTTTTTAAATCGAATTTGGAAATTTTATTTTACTCATAATTTTTATATTTTTAATTTTCAGAGCTTTTTTTTAATCCGAACATAACATATTTATATGTTTTTGGAATCAGAAAATGATGAAGAATAAGATGAACGTAAATTTAGATCGTTTTATAAAAAAATAATTTTAATTACAATTTTCAGATTTTTAATGACCAAAGTCATTAATTAATTTTTAAGCCTCCAAGCTGAAATGCAATACCAAAGTCCGGCCTTCGTCGAAGACTGCTTGTCCAAAATTTCAATCAATTTGATTGAAAAATGAGGGTGTGACAGTGCCGCCTCAACTTTTACAAAAAGCCGGATATGACGTCATCAAAGACATTTATCGAAAAAATGAAAAGAAACGTCCGGGGATATCATACCCAGGAACTCCACTATAAAATTTCGTAAAGATCGGTCCAGTAGTTTACTCTGAATCGCTCTACACACACACACACGCACAGACAGACACACACACACACACACACACACACACACACACACACACACACACACACACACACACACACACACACACACACATACACACATACATACACACACACATACACCACGACCCTCATCTCGATTCCCCCTCTATGTTAAAATATTTAATCAATTGATGTAAAAAGGGGTTTATGTTCCTCTGTACACTTTGATCATGATGCAATTAAAAAATCCTACTTTCATCTCCATCAGCGAGATTCTACGATCAAGAAGTCATGAGAGCGAGAAAAGCTGTAGTCATGACGATGGTTACATTACAGTTCTGAAATTAGCATCTTACGCTCACTTGACATGTAACTCCACCGTCTTGTGTACATCCTCTGCGTCTAGTCTGTCAGTCTCCTTTTCTCCCTTTGTCAGAAACATTTGAAATTTGATCAAGAGTAATGTGACAAACTGTAGCACGAGCAGCCAGCCATATTTGATTTTTTTTTATTTTTTATTTTTTATATTTTTTTTTAGTGAGTATTTCTACGCACCCTCCCAGAGGGGAGGCTCATGGCGTCATGGATTGCATGAGGTGGGCTTGATTGATACAACCCTATTCACATGATTCAGTGCATTTTTATATTTAGTCAAGTTTTGACTAAATATTTTAACGTAGAGGGGGGAATCGAGACGAGGGTCGTGGTGTATGTGTGTGTGTGTGTGTGTGTGTGTGTGTGTCTGTCTGTGTGTGTGTGTAGAGCGATTCAGACTAAACTACTGGACCGATCTTTATGAAATTTGACATGAGAGTTCCTGGGTATGAAATCCCCGAACGTTTTTTTCATTTTTTTGATAAATGTCTTTGATGACGTCATATCCGGCTTTTCGTGAAAGTTGAGGCGGCACTGTCACGCCCTCATTTTTCAACCAAATTGGTTGAAATTTTGGTCAAGTAATCTTCGACGAAGCCCGGGGTTCGGTATTGCATTTCAGCTTGGTGGCTTAAAAATTAATTAATGACTTTGGTCATTAAAAATCTGAAAATTGTAAAAAAAAATAAAAATTTATAAAACGATCCAAATTTACGTTTATCTTATTCTCCATCATTTGCTGATTCCAAAAACATATAAATATGTTATATTCGGATTAAAAACAAGCTCTGAAAATTAAATATATAAAAATTATTATCAAAATTAAATTGTCCAAATCAATTTAAAAAACACTTTCATCTTATTCCTTGTCGGTTCCTGATTCCAAAAACATATAGATATGATATGTTTGGATTAAAAACACGCACAGAAAGTTAAAACAAAGAGAGGTACAGAAAAGCGTGCTATCCTTCTTAGCGCAACTACTACCCCGCTCTTCTTGTCAATTTCACTGCCTTTGCCATGAGCGGTGGACTGACGATGCTACGAGTATACGGTCTTGCTGAAAAATTACATTGCGTTCACTTTCATTCTGTGAGTTCCACAGCTACTTGACTAAATATTGTATTTTCGCCTTACGCGACTTGTTTTGTTTTTTGTTTTGTTTGTTTGCTTAACGCCCAGCCGACCACGAAGGGCCATATCAGGGCGGTGCTGCTTTGACATATATAACGTGCGCCACACACAAGACAGAAGTCGCAGCACAGGCTTCATGTCTCACCCAGTCACATTATTCTGACACCGGACCAACCAGTCCTAGCACTAACCCCATAATGCCAGACGCCAGGCGGAGCAGCCTCTAGATTGCCAATTTTAAAGTCTTAGGTATGACCCGGCCGGGGTTCGAACCCATGACCTCCCGATCACGGGGCGGACGCCTTACCACTAGGCCAACCGTGCCGGTCGATTCAGTGCATGCATTCATGGTGCAAAGAATGACACAAAAAACACCAAGCTGTAGAAGCTGATTCATACATGTATTTAAAAGTAAGCTATAGATTATAATCATGTTGAAAAACAAGGCAGTTATACAATGGAGCCTCCCATTTAAAATATCCAAAAATCTGAGAAAATGAAGTCAAGTTAAAAAGGAGGGAGTGTGAAAAGGGGGGTACATTGACAGAGGTTCTCAACAGACAGTCTGAGAAAACGGTCTTAAAAGGGAGGGAGTCATAAATTGGGGAGTCTGAAAAGGGAGTTCCACTGTATAATACATGTACAAATTCAGACTGTATAATCATGGTAAAAAGCAAACTGCTTATGTCAGAAATCATGTATTCAGAGATTAAAAAGCTAAGCCACATGTATCAAAAAGCAAGGTGTGTATGATGGTGTTTTTTGTGTGAACATTTCACCTGTTTTAAATATCTATGTGACCCTGTCCTGCCCTTGTTGAAATGAGGAGTAGCTTGCAATGCAGATTTGTCTGCCAACGAAC
>NW_027128997.1:0-18986 GCF_037325665.1 Littorina saxatilis
TGGTATTTGCAATACAAAAAAATAAATAAAAGCTAAAATGTTTGTGTTTGAGCAATTATTTGAGCGAGTTTTTCGAAGCGAACGTGTGAATCCTGACAGACACCATTTCCTTCTGTCACATGACCCCATCTCAAAGTGTGATTCAAGCAGACACGAAATATCACACAAAACATATGATAATGGGGTTATTAATTCAATTAATACACAAGGTTAGTCTCTGACTAGATAAAATAGGGAAAAAATATCAAATGGGAGCATAAAACCGTTTCTGGAAAAATTTTCAATCGCCACCGAAAGTGTCTGTCAGTAAAAAAAACACGTGCTTTGTTTGCAAAGCAAAGCCTAATTTTACACATCGCGTGCTTTTGTCTGTTATTCTTGCTTGTGAACATCATTTTATTGATGTTCTTCACTGGAAAGCAGGTGTATCATCAACAGTATCACAAAATCGCAAAGAATGAACATTTTTGTTGTGATCCGACCGGTGTCTGTAGACGGAATCACACGTTCGGCAAACTTCGTTTTTAACGGAAATAACCGAGCCTTTCATCGGAAACGACGTTTCAACCGCTTCATATCGTCTGCAGGAAGAAAAAGAGGAATGCGATACCCAGTAAGTAAAACATTTAATCGTTTTTAGTGCCTTTTGATCAAGTTTTGTTGCGTCTGTCAGCAACGTTCGGCAACCCAACGTTCGGCACAGCGACGCGCGCATACGGATTTGCAGCATTTGCATTCGGAAAGTGAGGGATTTGTGAGTTCGTTTGCATAATTTCAATCGCTAGTAGGTTTTCCCTTCGTCTCCCATTGTTGTGTTTGCATGTTATTGGCATTTCATTGTGTAAATTGAAAGTTTGTGAGTAACAGTAGTACAATCTGTCGAACGTTGGCGACGCTGACAGACGCAAATATCGAACGTTGCCTTCAATGACAGAAGGGCTTGGCGATCATACTTTCGATTCGTAGGAACACAATATGGAGACAGCAATGTGCGCTCGTTACCACAACGGTCATGAACCGGTGTAACACGAAATTTTTACTCCACGAAAAATTGACTCCGGAGTAAACTTCCAGTAAAAATCTTGTACGAAAAAAGAACTCCACAAGGAACTAAATTTTTACTCCCCAAATATTTACTCCCAGTAAACATCTCGTACGAGAAACTTAGGGTCTACTCCTTCGTTTATAATTCGCGCAATATCCCATTTACGTGCAATCCCGTTTTGCCGCCGTCCCATTTTGGCGACATTTCACAAGCCAAGCGTCATCTTACTATCGCATCCCATTTTGGCGCAATCCCGTTTCGCCGCTATCCCATTTTTTTTATTTTTTTATTTTATTTTTACATTTAGTCAAGTTTTGACTAAAATAATGTTTTAACGTAGAGGGGGAATCGAGACGAGGGTCGTGGTGTATGTGTGTGTGTCTGTCTGTGCGTGTGTATGTGTGTGTGTGTAGAGCGATTCAGACCAAACTACTGGACCGATCTTTATGACATTTGACATGAGAGTTCCTGGGAATGATATCCCCGGATATTTTTTTTTATTTTTTTCGATAAATACCTTTGATGACGTCATATCCGGCTTTTTGTAAAAGTTGAGGCGGCAGTGTCACACCCTCATTTTTCAATCAAATTGATTGAAATTTTGGCCAAGCAATCTCTGACGAAGGTCGGACTTCGGTATTGCATTTCAATTTGGTGGCTTACAAATTAATTGATAACTTTGGTCATTGAAAACCTGAAAATTGTAAAAAAAAAAAAATTTGTTTTTAAAACGATACAAATTTACATTCATCTTATTCTTCATCATTTTCTGATTCCAAAAACATATAAATATGTTATATTCGGATTAAAAACAAGCTCTGAAAATTAAAAATATAAAAATTATTATTAAAACAAAATTTCCGAATTCGATTTAAAAATAATTTCATCTTATTCCTTGTGGGTTCCTGATTCCAAAAACATATAGATGTGATATGTTTGGATTAAAAACACGCTCAGAAAGTTAAAAAGAATAGAGATAGAAAAGCGTGCTATCGATCCTTCTCAGCGCAACTACTACCCCGCTCTTCTTGTCAATGTCACTGCCTTTGCATCGATGCTACGAGTATACGCTGTTGCTGTAAAAATGCAGTGAGTTCAGTTTCATTCTGTTAGTTCGACAGCTTGACTAAATGTTGTACATGAACAAAGTATGCAAACCAGATGATCCAGCGACGTCCTTCCCAATTTATGTCCAATGGACGTCTACCCACAACACGCCACTGGATGCCGCGTGGTCAGCCAACCATGTGGTGCCAGTCGTGAAAACCAGGTTCTTTGTCCCACAAAGAGACATTCAAGTTTGGGACTTTGTGACCGCTGACTTTGTCAGCATGGATGGAAAGGTGGAGAGATACAGGGCGGTGATCATCCCCAAGTCAACCCATTTCCCCGATGGGCCAGATCGAGAGGAGATTTGTGTGAAGTGTTTGCGCGTAAAAGACAATGAGAGATACTATGTCTTTCCTAATGTTGATGACATTTCATGCTTGCCAATGGCTCAGATAAAAAAAATCCCACCAACCAACCATGAACAACAGGGGGGATTACTTTTTTTGACATGTGATCAAGTCTCATTTGAGCGTTCACAGTGTTACCTGAGAATAGCACACCCCCTTGAATTGGGAACAAAGAAAAAGCGTTGTATATATGCATTTTTGAATGCTTTTCTAAAGTCATAAGTTCATTATTTGTGATTTTTTTTTTTTATGGATTGTTTTGCTGAATACATGCAGTTAAGAAATTGACCCCGTTTTCAAATTTAGGGGGTAGGGTTGCCCTATAGCCCACGTATGTCTGTGTGACTGTGTCAAATATCAATCTACTCTGCGTACAAAATGTATATATGTTTGTTTTTCGATTTTAGAATGATTTCTTAAGCTGGCTATAACTTCTGAGGTCTACAGGAAACGATAAAGATAAAAAATGTACAAAATATAAGTAGCGTCCTTTATCTTACCATTGTTCTGATCAATGCTGTCCCTTTATTTGCAAGTTAACCATTTTTCTTAATGTGTTCAAGGAGTATGTTAAAAATTATTATCAATGGTTGCTTTAAACTGCACCTTTGGGCAGTTATTATGCACTAAAGTTGTAAAAGCATGTTTTGGGGGTTTTAGGATATAGCGTCTTGGAACGCCAATCATCTTGGAAATACGAATGTTCATATAATTTTTGGCTCACGTAAGTGTAGCCTATGCGATGGTAAACTCTGTCTGTCTGTGCGTGCGTGCGTGCGTGCGTGCGTGCGTATGTATGTATGTGTGTATGTCTGTGGTAGAAACTTTAACATTTTTGGCTAAACACCGAAATACTCATTTCACGTGGTTAATTTTCAAGCACCATCTTCAAATTATTGAAGCAATGATCAACATTGTGTCGGCATGTGTGTAGTTAAAGCGTGTATCCAAAGAAAACGGGTGGTGGGGGGTTTTGAAGGGGTACAAGCAGTTGACTGGTTTGTGTCGTGTTTGGCATGCAGACGGCAGGTCAGGTGTCAAGATCAGGTCAGGGGTCGCGCGAAGGATTGTGGTCCAGTTCTCACCTCGCCGATTCGCCGGGGAAGACGATTTCATGTTGTTCGGTTTCTAAGCTCCAGAAAAGTAAATAAAGAAGATACCAAAGGGAGATTTCCTACAATTTGATCTGCACAGCGTGTTTCCAATGTCCACGCGAGGAAGAGCTGTCGAAAGCGCGGCAGTCAGTGTCGATCTTGCAGCCGTATCCCGGTAAGTTCAGAGACAGATCTAGTGTCTCCCACTCTCATAACGTGTCACCTACTGTTAATCCGTTTTGTTTTAATTTCTTTTTATTTCAGCAGACACGGATGTCAAACACAGTGCTAGGCAGTCACCTCTAGTGAAATGAGTTGATCTAAAGTGCCTGTAATGTTTGGATGTCTTTGCTCGTGGTTCGATTTATGTGAATTTCAAGACTTGCAGTAGAGTCTCAAGTTAAGTTTACTCTGCCCGAAAAAAACTGTCCACCATTTACTTGAACATGCAGATATAAGGAAACAGAATGAATCTGTTCTCAAAGTCAAAATGATCACGATTTTTTCCTCAGATTCAAAACATGCACTGTCATGGTTTTGTCTGTACAATTTAGTAAGTCTTAAGTACTTTGCAACAACTTCCTTGAACGTGAAAGACAGTTTTTGAATGCTAGATCTGTATCGCGTTTCATTCCAGACTCGATCCTCTCTTTGATTGTAGATCTACTGTTTGCTGTTTACGCACTATCATATGATTCGCTATGTAACGTTTGGTAAGCTTACCTTGCAACAGCTTTCTTGTCTTTGTTGGCATTTCTGGCTGTGTTGACCGTCAGAATTATTTTAAGAACCAGGCTGCTGCAGTCGACATGTTTCGCATATTGTAGGGTCACCATGCTGCATAGGTAAAGTGGCTTGTATTTATAACCTGACTATTCTGTGTGTGTTACGGAGTGAGTGAGTTTGCATGTGTTATGTTACTGTTTGTTGATTTCTTACGGGAGCCTTGAAGGCTTCGCCTCTTGTTTTTACTGTTTTGGATAGATAAAAAGTTGAACTCTTGGTGCAAACTGTTTTTTGGTCCCTGTTTGACTATTTATTATTTTGGAATATTGTGTGTGAGGGGGAAACTGCAATCCTCAATATCATGAAACGTGCCTGGACACGACTGCCAAATAGTCTCGGCCCGCTCAAAATAACAATCACCGAGACTTTCAGTAATTCCATCGCGTGACGTCTAACCCTCGTACGTCATAATGTGACGTCAATGTAATAATTATGACGCCTTCAAATGTTAAAGTTTCTACCACAGACATACATACACACATACATACGCACGCACGCACGCACAGACAGACAAAAGTTAGCATCGCATAGGCTACACTTACGTGAGCCAAAAATTGGAAAATAGAATCGCGCTAGAAAATCTTGCTTTACACTCTGTGGATTCGAGTTCAAAAAGGTCAGTAAGAAACTCAGCATTAGTCCAACATTTTAAGCAGTCTATTTCAGACAGCCAAGAAGACCATGACATGCAGGGGAACATCATTCTTGGGTCGAGGGTGGTTATTTTTCAGCTTGTAATAAACCTCCCGCCGTCACTTTTCACGAAAGGAAATTCTGTTAATGGCATTTAGATCAGTTTAAATGTGAAAGCTGTCCTGTTTGATTACTCATGAAACAAAACAGAACCTTCCAGAACAGCTAAGGTTGGGGTTTGAGAATGCCAACAGCATTGTTGCTGTCTGCACTTTTAACTGGACTGCCGTTGACGGCTGCTGTTTATTTTGTAAAGTATTTTGAAGGCATTTCAGCCAGAATCTAACAAAAGCATTTGCTGTTAACATAGAAGACTATTTGTTTTAACTAGATAGGACGAGAGAGATCAAATCAAATTTTATTTTACGAGGGTTGTGGCATAAGCATTACAAATTAGCTTTTTTTCAACCAGCCCTCGCCCAGAGAGGGACTACTCTAATCGTATATACATATATATACACATGTAAATCATTTACAAAAGATACACATAAAAGTAAAATTTAAAAAAAAGGCAGAATTCTTTTTTACAGGACTATGTACACATTACAGGCTTTACATGAATTCTTACGTCATGTTCAGACAAAATTAGAATGTGTTATCATACTGAGTTTTAACATGATAAAACACTGATGCGATATATATGGACAAATATGATCAATATGAAAATAAATCAAAGACGAAGAGAGAGAGAGAGAGAGAGAGAGAGAGAGAGACAGAGAGAGAGAGAGAGAGAGAGACAGAGACAGAGACAGAGACAGAGAGAGGGTGGGGAGGATGGCCGTTTGACTCAACATAACGGCAGAGAGCCTAAGGCTGTTTTAAAACAACAACAACAACCAGCATTTTTTAAATTTCACCACCAGTCTACAACCACGGCTGCCCCATCCAGCACCGAGACATAACGTCCACTTGCCATCGTCCACAATGAAGGCTGATTGCTTGATCGTCTCTCGGGGATGAACAGAACCAGCAGCGAACCATAAATTCCAGCATTAATATAAGTGGCAACAGGGTTCCTAGTTCCTTCTCATCATGTACTTTACCTACATGTCTTCTACAAAGTGTCTTGATTAGCTTCAGTGCACGCCAGCAGTTAGCCCATTTTGTCCGCATGCAGTTGGTTAACCCTCCTGAACCGTGCGCGAGAGTCAAGGCTGTGCCCTAGAGAGAGAGAGAGAGAGAGAGAGAGAGAGAGAGAGAGAGAGAGAGGGAGGGAGGGAGGGGGAGAGGGAGAGAGAGAGAGAGAGAGAGAGAGAGAATTGAATTGAATTGAATTGAATTGAATTGAATTGAATTGAACTTAACTTTATTTAACAAGGATTAAGATTTAAGGCTATGCCTTTTCTTACAATCTGTCCTTCGGACGCATAGACACACAATTATATAATTAAAAAATTAAAAATTAAAAAGTTAACCAACAAAAAAGGTCGGAAAACTTCAGCACGTGATAATAAAGATGACGATGATGACGATGATGATAATGATGATGATGATGATGATGATGATGATGATGATGATGATGATGATGATGATGATGAAGATGAGGCACGAAGCGCTTACATATGTGGTTATTCATAAAATCAAATGCATACTATGCAGGTAATTATAAATACAAGCTGGTAGCAATCGAACATGTAGCAATAGTACAACAAAGAGAGAGAGAGAGAGAGACAGAGAGAGAGACAGAGAGAGAGACAGAGAGAGAGGGGTAGGTTTATGATGGTTCTTTGAGATGAGAAGAAAGAGATAAGAGATGAGCTCTTAGCAGTGCAGGTGCATGAGTTAGTGGGTGTTAAGTTATGATAAGACTGTGAGATATAGCGCTCTGATAGAGAGAGTTGGCAAAAACAAAAGGTGAAAAGTTGGTGGTTGTTTTGGTCCGTGATGACGAAATCCGCGAAGACGTCAAGACAGCGCTTTATTCCCCCCTCTGCTTCTTTACCTCTGTAAACTTGTAGAGCTAGTTATTTTTCGATAATGACCCAGCAACCAAACAAATAACGAGCCAGCAACAGCCTGAATCCTCGATAGTGCAATGGGTTGAGAAGCTGTTCTGTTTCGGTACTACTTTTGCGACTGAAAAGTTCCGAACGCTCTATACGTACGAAGTATACATCTCTGGAGCAAACAATACAAACATACCGCATTTAAATTAACAACTACAGGCCTGAACACATGAATCTCCATATAAAATCCATGAGTTCGGTTGTTTTCTGAATCTAGATCTGCTGTGCACAACCCGTTCATCACAAGCAAATTAACCATATCCACATATCGAGACTCTGGGAGTTACTTCCCTTGTTTTAGGAAGCAAACACACACAAATGCTGCTAACAAGCGCTGTGCTTGGGGACAATGTAAAACGGATGATAGGTATCCTGAACGCTGTGTTGGCGTGAAATTCATCCCATTTGTGAAACCGGGAAAGCATCCGTGTACCATCTAGATCGCTGCCTTCGCTGGATAAAAGCCTGCAATCGCCCAGCTTACCAGTTGAACGTCAACACAATCAAGTCGTACACGTACATTTGCAGCAAGGTCAGATCTCGCACGACTTTGATTCAAGGCCTATTGCTAATTTTTTGATGGTTTGGTCTCAGTGTCACAAAAATATGACGATCTAATCAATCACTGATTTAAAAAACAAGTATGTTGCCCTATATCCATTGACATTCTTAGTGAAATAGATCTATTTGAAATAGTATTTCACTGCCCCGACCGGCGAACTTGTTGCCGGCTGTTTTGAGCTTGTGTGTTCGTGTAGGCTTACTCAAAAAGTCAAAATCACAGTCGTCTCCGAAACAAGCAATAATCAGAGTTGGGGGGAAAACATTTCGTTTGTTCAGTTTTGTTTTGTTCTTGATAGTTTGTTTATCTCACACACACACACACACACACACACACATACATGTATACATACATACACAAACACACGCGCGCACGCACACACATTGCACGTACGCGCACATACACACACCTACTGAGATATGCCTAACATACACGCACGCTTGCAAACACACACATAATACGCAAACGCAGTTTAATTTCCTCAATACAAGGCGAAAGGCACACACACACCACACACAAATAAACACACACACGCAGTCCCACACACACACACACACACAACCCTCACACACACAAATAAACCCACACACGCAGTCAAACCCCCCCCCACACACACACACAACCCTCACACTGACACACAAATAAACACACACACGCAGTCCACTCCCCCCCCCCCCCGACACACACACAACCCTCTCTGACACACACACCCGCCCAACCCCAGCGTCCAACTCAACTTTCACCAACAACCATACCCTACTCTCACTATCGCTCTCTCTCTCACACACACACACACACACACACATACATACACAAACACACGCGCGCACGCACACACATTGCACGTACGCGCACATACACACACCTACTGAGATATGCCTAACATACACGCACGCTTGCAAACACACACATAATACGCAAACGCAGTTTAATTTCCTCAATACAAGGCGAAAGGCACACACACACCACACACAAATAAACACACACACGCAGTCCCACACACACACACACACACAACCCTCACACACACAAATAAACCCACACACGCAGTCAACCCCCCCACACACACACAACCCTCACACACACAAATAAACACACACACGCAGTCCACCCCCCCCCCCCCCCACACACACACACAACCCTCTCTGACACACACACCCGCCCAACCCCAGCGTCCAACTCAACTTTCACCAACAACCATACCCTACTCTCACTATCGCTCTCTCTCTCACACACACACACACACACAAGCTCACGCAAGCACAGCCACACACACACACAGCACGCGCATACACACACTGACACACATCACACACAGCACGCGCATATACACACACACTGACACACATCACACACACACACACACACACACACCTTCTCTTTTCCATCGTCGCCATCTTCGAAGCTTGCTTCGCTTTTCAGGGGAGATAACCCGTTTATCACATTCGCTGCTGACTTGTGTGTCAAGTCTATTCCCAAGGCAAGTAACTCATACTCTGGCGACAAGAGTAGTTCCCCTTCTTTTAACGCAGTTTCTTCGACAACACTGACTGCAATCCGACGGTCAGTTTTCAACAATATTTCATTTTATAAACAGATCACACGCAACCAAATGCACACATCTCATCAATTTAAACAACATAAAGCGGTTTCATACACTATTTTCCCCAGAAAACTGAACTTCATACAGTAATTAACGTTGGAACACGGGTGCAAAAGTTCGTCTGCTAGTCCCATTTGACGAAAGAACATTTACTAAGCGATACTAAAACATAAACAGAACACACAATATCTGCCTTTACCGCCACAGCAGAATAACAGCATATCTGTGTACTTGATTTTAGTCCAAAACAGGGAAACTGAAAAGAAGTGTTAACAAAATGGAATGATTTGCACGGAACTATACAACCGCGCATTAATCGATCGCCTGCGCAGGTTGACTGGTTGAGTGATTCGGATTCGATCAAACTTTCGCACAAAAACTCCTGGTTTTTTGGAATAACTGAAGAAAGGAGGAATAAAGAGGTTACACACCTCGTCTCAGTGATTATTAAAAATAATGGTCTCAGTTCGCGGTCATGAAAAAGCTCGCTGAAGCTCGCATTTTTCATGATCCGCTAACTTCGACCATTATTTTTAATAATCACTGAGACTCGGCATGTAACCTCTACATATTACTTACTGCTTGCCTTTCCGACCCCCCCCCCCCCCCCCCCCCCCCCCCCCTCTTTAGGAAACGTGTTTTTTCCCTAGAGTAGTTGAAAAAGTCTATGGAGTATTTACAGCGATGGTGGGTCTTATCGCGGGGTCGAGTTTACGACCTCCTCTTTAAAGGTGCCCATTACAAATGTTCATAATTACTTTTTACTCGCTTGGCTTTATGAGTTTTGAGAGGGCAGACAGATCTTTATAATGGAGACAAGGAACAAGGTACGAACAATCTTAAGAATGCACACGATCAATCAATCAATCAATATGAGGCTTATATCGCGCGTATTCCGTGGGTACAGTTCTAAGGGCAGGGATTTATTTTTATTTTTATTTTTATTTTTATGCAATTTATATCGCGCACATATTCAAGGCGCAGGGATTTATTTATGCCGTGTGAGATGGAATTATTTTTTTTACACAATACATCACGCATTCACATCGGCCAGCAGATCGCAGCCATTTCGGCGCATATCCTACTTTTTGCGGCCTATTATTCCAAGTCACACGGGTATTTTGGTGGACATTTTTATCTATGCCTATACAATTTTTCCAGGAAAGACCCTTTTGTCAATCGTGGGATATTTAACGTGCACACCCCAATGTAGTGTACACGAAGGGACCTCGGTTTTTCGTCTCATCCGAAAGACTAGCACTTTAACCCACCACCTAGGTTAGGAAAGGGGGGAGAAAATTGCTAACGCTCTGACCCAGGGTCGAACTCGCAACCTCTCGCTTCCGAGCGCAAGTGCGTTACCACTCGGCCACCCAGTCCAAGAGCAACAATTTCTTCTTTTTATTTGGCGTACAACTTTGACACAAAAAGTGGAAACAACGTGCGTACTTGCTTACCTGATGCAGACTGTTCTGTTGGCACTGTACTTCAACTATCGTATCCTATCACTTGTCTCTATGCTAACTTATTCTAAGTAGTAACTTGTATTTCTTTTCTGCTGGTCAACACTCCTATACTCTATTTCCCGAGCTCTATTTCCTCTGGTCTGGTCTCTAGCTCCGTCCTCCAAGAATTCTCTGCATTCAGTCCTTTGTCTTAAGTCCCTAGATTAAGTAAGCTTGGGCCCTGTGCCGTCTTCCCATTTTTGGAGACTGACGTCACAGGGTCCAGCATCGTGGCACCTATCGCCAGGCATCGTACGGCTATAGCGTATTAGGAAATGCCCTACTATACACACGCGGCTGTGCACTAATTACTGGCCGTTACCTATTGCTTACCCTGCGAAATAACGCTTACTCAGCTACGATTGTACTACGCGATGGCCAATAGAATTTGTCTGCATCAGGTTTGCCTACAACGTACACACATTTACACACTTAAAACAATAATAATACATTATAATAATAACATCAAAATCAACCTGTGATAGTATGCACACGCCTAAAGACTGATAATAATTGAGCGAAGACGAATTCGCGAAGACGAAGCTTTGGCGCTGAATTTTCGGTAAAAGATCTTCGCGAAGTCAGCTTCGGGCTTGACAGACAAACACTTACGATTTTAGGGGATCTACTACAGAATATAGGAAATACCAACCAGTTAGGCTGCTGTCAGGAGCTAAGAAGAAGGAGGAATTCGAAGAAGACACGGTGCACGGAGAATCGCCGACTGTGAAGACAAACCCGATGTTAACATAGCGCGTACCTGCATACCTTGGGATAGCTGAACTCTCCAAACACTACTTTTAAGGTATTCCAGGTGTGTACTGTCAGTCATCATTCACCTCCCAAAAATCAAACAGTGTACCTCAGTATTCGGGCGATTTGAGTTAGTTTCTTTGTGGGTGTTTCCGAAACTAATTCATAACAAAAAATCCAAGTCACCACAGCAAGCCATCAGGGTGTTGGTATTTGGTATGTGAGCAGTGGAGGGTGGTCATATTCGATGTGAAAGCCTGACCAGATCTGAGACAGTGAGGCGTTTTTAAGAAAGAAATGGCATAATTCAAGGTGTGTTTTTTACACCCCCGGTATAGGGGTGTGTATAGGATTCGGTCGATGTGTTTGTTTGTGTGTTTGTGTTCGCATATAGATCTCAAGAATGAACGGACCGATCGTCACCAAACTTGGTGAACAGGTTCTATACATTCCTGAGACGGTCCTTACAAAAATTGGGACCAGTCAAACACACGGTTAGGGAGTTATTGGTGGATTAAGATTCTACAAGGACTTATAGAGGGACATATTAATGGTCAAAGGGAAATAACCTTCTCAGTTGGTGGCAGTGAGAATGGTAAGGACGGGGGTGTTTTTCCTACCTCGGAGGAATTTCTTGTTTATGACAGCGTTTAAGCTAGATTGTTTTCACGAGACGGAGCGGTCCTTTAAACAGTGAGGCAAAAAGGGGAACCATCAGCTTAGGTTCTTTCAGAGATGAAAATCAGCTCAGTCTACGTCCATGCCCCGTACCCCCAGCTGGCCTTTACCAACGACGCAAATAACATAACCTGTTATAAGAGAGTCAAAAGATCACTTGTACTCTATCATGTGCGCACAGGCTTTCATCCGCTTATATTAAAGGTAACGTCTACCGACATCTGTAGCAAAGGTGTCACCACTCACGTGAGAGACCTGATGCTCGCCGTTGTGTGCGTGTGTCATAGGCCAATCTGTAATCCAGTCGGGTTCGGAATCAACGAAGGCCTTATCACAGTGCATCCTCGCTTGTTTTGCTGACACTTCTACTGGTCACGTCGTGCTTTGTATATCGCACCAAAATCCCTGGATTGAGAGAGAGAGAGAGAGAGAGAGGGAGAGGGAAAGGGAGAGGGAGAGAGAGGGAGAGAGAGAATTGAATCGAATTGAATTGAAATTTATTTATCGAGGGTGACAGAATAAGCAATGTATACATCATCATCACGAACGTCTTCTTGGCCCGAACAAACATGCAAACAAAGGAACGAACTAAAAGATGGTCTAACTAAGCCTGTACTGCCACCACCACCACCACCACCACCCCCCCCCCCCCCATCCCCCTTCATTCGCATTCTCACTCTATAACTTGGCTCTGCGGTCGGGACTCGCGTAAAACAAAATTCTGGCTGCCAATTGGTTTGAGGCCATTATGATAAGTTCTGATGCTGAAAATAGATTTTAAGGGGACAAATAAATTGATGACGCGTATATTTATGCGTGCAACACGCACCCGGACAATTAATACACGCACATTCACGCGCGTTCTCGGTAACTCGCATCAGATGTAACATGCAACAGCTCCGTTCTAATTTGAAATCTCTTAAGACTATAAATACGACTATCACCCGCGTGGCACGCGCCTATCATCTATCCATGCGCATAATTACCGTTCAATCAGCCTAACAATTCTGACTTGGCCCGGCCCGGTTCCGAACCTGCCTGGCTTCTGCCGTGAGAAGCATCATAAGACCATGCAGTTATATCCTTCTACAAGACAACTCCTCAAGATTTCCCCGTTAGTTCAAGAACTTCCCCCAACAGCAACAACAACAGCACTTCATTAGCTGGCACCAGCACCTTCGACAACAGCCACCTCTCATCCGTTATCACGCTGTTGCCGACACAAAGCAGCCATGTTATAGACTGCCGTCGCCACGGTCTGAGATGTTTTGAGACCTTGACTGCTCTGTGTGTTGCCCTCTTTGCCAGAATTACCTCTCGCTTCCTTGCTTGTCAACTTTGGTAAACTTCTGCTGGTTATGATGTGCAGGTTGTCGTCTTTGAACACGTCTGCTTCTTTTGTTGCGTATGTGCATTGTCGGCTTGGTAGATTCTCTCCCTTTGCGTACATAGTCGTCCTTGTGGATAATTTCCCTTTTCTGCGCACTGTCGTTTTTGTGGACTCTTTCCCTTTGTTGCGTACATGTTCTGTCGTCCTTCGTATTATATACATTCGTCTTCAGCCTTTCTTGTGTGATCTCTACTACATATTTATTTGGTGTGTTTGTTGTCGTGTGCAGTGTATATTGTCGCCTTTGGGAATATCTTTGGAAACATTCACAAGTACGTCGACCTGATCGTCTTTGTTGTGGAAAGACACGAGACAAATGATTAACGATTACTCAGCGAAGTTCTTTTATTTGTCTCTTCATTATTTATATTTTTCTCAGTTACAAAGACGTACTTGTGAATATTTGGATTTGTCTGTAATGGAACGTTTTACAAACCAACATACCGGCACGGTTGGCCTAGTGGTAAGGCGTCCGCCCCGTGATCGGGAGGTCGTGGGTTCGAACCCCGGGTCATACCTAAGACTTCAAAATTGGCAATCTAGTGGCTGCTCGGCCTGGCGTCTGGCATTATGGGGTTAGTGCTAGGACTGGTTGGTCCGGTGTCCGAATAATGTGACTGGGTGAAACACGAAGCCTGTGCTGCGACTTCTGTCTTGTGTGTGGCGCACGTTATATGTCAAGGCAGCACCGCCCTGATATGGCCCTTCGTGGTCGGCTGGGCGTTAAGCAAACAAACAAACAAAACAAACAAACCAACATTTTTGTTTGTTTTTTTCTCTCTTGATTTTGGAACGTCAGCAGTGTACATATATCTGTTTCGGAATTCATCTCTTTGAGTGCCGTGGCTTTCCAATGACGGTTCCTTCCATATCAGGGAAGTTGCTTAGATTTATTTTCTACAACAACTTTGCCAAAATGGCCAATAAAGTTTCGGCATTTTTTAATGGGTTTTTGAGTCACTTGAGAAAAAGTGACTCTATGTAATCGGTCAGTGTTAGTCTGTCCGGCCGGCCGTCCGGCCGGCCGGCCGTCCGTAGACACCACCTTAACGTTGGACTTTTCTCGGAAACTATCAAAGCGATCGGGCTCATATTTTGTTTAGTCGTGACCTCCAATGACCTCTACACTTTAACGATGGTTTCGTTGACCTTTGACCTTTTTCAAGGTCACAGGTCAGCGTCAAAGGAAAAATTAGACATTTTATATCTTTGACAAACTTTTCTCGGAAACTATCAAAGCGATCGGGCTCATATTTTGTTTAGTCGTGACCTCCAATGACCTCTACACTTTAACGATGGTTTCGTTGACCTTTGACCTTTTTCAAGGTCACAGGTCAGCGTCAAAGGAAAAATTAGACATTTTATATCTTTGACAAAGTTCATCGGATGTGATTGAAACTTTGTAGGATTATTCTTTACATCAAAGTATTTACATCTGTAGCCTTTTACGAACGTTATCAGAAAAACAAGGGAGATAACTAGCCTTTTCTGTTCGGCAACACACAACTTAACGTTGGGCTTTTCTCGGAAACTATAAAAGTGACCGGGCTCAAATTTTATGTGAACGTGACTCATTGTGTTGTGAATAGCAATTTCTTCCTGTCCATCTGATGCCTCATATAATATTCAGAACTGCGAAAGTGACTCGATCGAGCGTTTGCTCTTCTTGTTTGGTGAAAGTTTAAGCAAGTCCTTGGCTTCACATTTCTTATACACAACGTGAGAAAGTTTGGTAATTCTGCCAAAATCACGACAAAGTTGCGTAATTTTGAAACGACTGCCAACGACATAAACATCCCCGAACGTTTATGTTGGCATGTGTGCGTTCTTAACTGATATCAGCATTGTACTTGGCTCTTGTTCTTCTTTTTTTCTTCTTTTTTGTGTGCTCAGGGGAAGCTCGAAGACGTTCTTGGTGAATTACCGCAGGTGTATATTTCTGTCGATTTCTATCTTTTGTCGATTCTGGAAACTTGAGCTGGTTCTAGAAGTCTGTACCGTCACGGCGGTGGGTACCACGACTGTATATATCTGCATTTTGTTTGTTTTCACATCTGCCAACACCATTTTATCTTCACTTGTTGTTATAAATTGATCCCATGTTTGTAAACTTATCCCACCCACACGTGCTTTCACCATTGATAAAGTCTTGTCTTTGTGCCAGAAGAATATGGTGCTGTGGGTGTGAATATTTTACCTGTGCAAGCTTCATGAAGGTCTTTACTCTATTCTGTTGGATCGTTTGCATAGTTGCTGTCAAGGTAGCTCAGTGGTCTTATGTGTAAGGACATTCCAGTCAATAACCTTTTTGCAGAATTGTGCAATACTTGTTCGTTCACCTTTCCAGAATGTTTTAGTTGAATTGCCGGTATTTGTATTAGCTCCGCACACCGTAGTCAATAGCGAGTTAAGAAATGTGGTGAAATGGCTCAAATCTGCAGCAGAGTACTAGTAGATAATGTGTTACGGATAGTTTAACTAGCACTTTTATCGCGTCTGGTTTTTATCGCAGTATAGGTTGTGGGGTTGGGGTGGGGGTGGCGGTGCCAAAACGGCGGAGGGGGGGGGGTTAAGGAGGGGTGAGGTGGGTGAGGCAGGAAGAGTGTCACCTTGGGACTTCTTAAAGGCACAGTGCAGCTCACAGCCTTCGTTTTGCGTTTTTGTTGCAGCTGAGTGCATTTACAGTTCAAAAATCCTCCTATGGAAGTAAAACAAAAACTCAAAACTACCCAACGACGACATCTGTGAAGCTCGACAGTTTCTTGTTCACGCGAGTACATAAATTAACCTAGTTATTACGTGGTGTTTGGTCGGAGTTCGATTCAACTGAGTGATTCCGGCCTCCATTTTGTTTTACACAAACTCATGATGACGTCTGACATAGTTTGCTAGTGACGTGTCTTTTCAGTTGTGCATGATGTGCATGTGGTGATCTACCTGATCTAAATTTAGATCCAAAAATAGGCCAAGACCAGCCGGGTCCGAGTACGAAATTAATTCGTAAAAAATCGCAGTTCTTGACTCTTTGGGTGCAAGTCAATGAAACTTGGAAGTTCTTCTAACGGATAGCTGCCTGAGGTATGACTAAAAGCCCCAGGGGCTCCGTGCACCTGGATTTGACAAGTTCAGTACCTTTAAGTCCTTGAGTCTGATGCTTCACTGTGGTTGTTTTTTCTTCTTCTCCTTCTTCTTTTTCCTCGTCGTCGTCGTCGTCGTCTTCTTCTTCTCCTTTTCGTACGTTTTTCTTTGCTTTCAATTTACTTTCCTCTGTGTTCTTGTCGTTCAGCCCGTCTATATCTGTCTTTTTTTCTGTTTTACCCTTCTTTTAATGATTGGCTTCCTTGGCCTTGACTTCATCTGAATGGTCATCATCTAGTTTTATCCAGAGGTTCATCGATTCACACGGACACACTGCCCTCTTCTCTAAAGAATATAACTTAATTATTCATCGATTCACACGGACACACTACCCTCTTCTCTAAAGAATATAACTTAATTATATCTGATCCAATATGATTGAACCGAATCTCGTCAACTCTTATCTAACCTATTATAATCTAATATAATCTAATTTAATCTAATGTGATCTAATCTAATTTTACGGAACTGCATTACATCTAATCTAAACTAATCTGTGTTTTTGTTAAATGGACGGCATTACTGTTATTGTCAGTCTGGGTGGATGACATTATTGGCAGTTTTTCTTGTCAAATTTCAGCCATTGTTATGTTACATACACCATATAGTTTGACTTCTTGCTTGGACCAAGTTTTTGTTCAACAAAAATGTATTCCTCTTAGTTAATCAGGGCGTCGGACATCGGACATAGACCGATTAAAAGGCTCAAATGTCCGATTCACATGGCCGCATGGCGGTCAGATGTCCTATCGTTTTCCACTGAGCGCTGTCATTGTCCGACAAGAACTCCATTCCAGGGCCGGACCCAGGGGGGGGGGGGGGGGGGGTTCCAGGGGTTCCGGAACCCACCCCTGAAAAAAGCATGTACCTTGCTTTGAGTGGTTTTAAAAAAAAAAAAAATTAAATAAATTTTGTGTGTGTCTCTAACAAATTTTATTCAATGTGAAATCCGATGAGAAAAAGGTACCCCCCCCCCCCCACCCCACCTTCGCTGATTTGCCCCCCCCAAAAAAGGAGGAATCCCCCCCCCCCCCCCCCCCCCTTACAACTCATTTGGTCCGGCCCTGCACTCCTTCGGACAGCGCGTTATTTGATAATTTTCATAAGGTTAACTATTCATGGCTGACCCTGTTTAGTACTAGTTAGTTAGATTTAGACAGCAAAGAGACCATCTATATAGGCAAACTGTTTTGTCGAATCTGTCAAGAAAAAGCTCTGTCAAGAAATTATGCAGTTTGTGTGCCAATCAAAGTAAGAGTGCTGAAGGTTTTTGGTTGCTTTTTAGTTTGTTTGTTTCTTTTTGTGTGTGTGTGTCCTGTTTGAAACAAAAGTAATAAAACAATATACACACACAATGTTGGTGCCGGTGCATATACTATATGTGTGTGTGCACATGATTTTGTGTTTTGCACAAAATTATAATGTCCTATTAAAATGTCTGAAAGCAGTCAAATGTCCTATTGATGCCGAAGAGCTCAGGACATTTGTTCCATAGGTATGAATTTGTGGCAACATCCCTGTTAATACGGGCGGATTCAGTCACAAAACATCTAGCGCGACCGCTGTCTGTAATCTTAACTAATCGATACTAATCTGCACGGCTTAACTCTCAGCCACTAATTCTACTCTCTGATGTTTCCAAGTATAAGATGTACAGAGGAACTCCCCTTTTAAGACATCAACAATCTGATATTATCAGGGCTTAAAAAGGAGGGAGTCGATGGGAGTAAATGTACAGAGGTTATGGAGAAAAACACTAAAAGTCTAAGAAAACATGGTATAAAAGTGGAGGAAGTCTTAAATGGGGGGGGGGGGGGAGGCTTAAAATGTGGGTTCCACTGTATTAGCAAATATTTGACTTGGGTCCAGTCCTCGGCCACTACTAGTTCCCACACCGCTGTCCTCTTTTGGGCAGAAGATGAGCACCGTGATAGTCAAAACACTACCCCTGGCTCTGACGCGGTGCATATTCCGAGATGCAGGGCGATTGGCGTCATAAGAATCACACGCTTATCCGCCGCCATCAATGCATACGTCAGAGGGAGCACTTTTTGACTCTTTAACGTCGGAGAGGGGTTGGAAGAAGGGAGGTAATCAACGTCAAGACAAGAACGGTAACCGTGCACCCGTGACGTTGGGCGGGTCTGATGCAAGAGAGGTGGGAGAATTCCCGTTTGGCAGTGTATTCGCATTGATACACGCGCGGGTGCAACTAAATCAAACAAACACATGCACACGGCCCACACTGACAAAAACATAAACAGGTTGGTTGGTTG
>NW_027128998.1:0-47500 GCF_037325665.1 Littorina saxatilis
TCCGTTAACACTAGCACAAAATGTTCAACAAAATAACAATCGAACAAGACATTTCATTCACGAATTATGTGTGAACGTGACTGTCTTTTAAACATTTTCACTGAAGTTGCATTTCTTATCTGTTGGGGGAAGGAGTTCCAGAGAAAAGCTCCCGAGAAGGCTAAGCTCGATTTGTAGAGGTCTATGCGAGGTATAGGAGGGATGATTTTTTGGGACCCATATCTTTTTGTGGCATGTTTGAAATGTGATTGCAAATATTTAGGACAGTCGTCATTTAGAATTTTATACATGAACACAGCCTTGTTTAACGTCAACTGATCTTTCAAGGGGAGGAAATTCAGGAGCTTTAGTTTATCATCCGTGGACCTATTCAAATCATGCAGAATAAGTTTTGCAGCTCGGCGATGCAGGGAATTGAGTCTTTTTAAATGAACATCACTGCAGTTATCCCAAAGTGTCGAAGCGAAGTTTATATGAGGCATTATGTGGGCGTAATAGAACATTTTGAGTGCTTCAGAATCGGCGTAATGCCTTAATTTTGATAACAGGTACAAATTCTTTGATACTACTTTGCAAATATTACTTAAATGAGTTTGCCATTTCAACTCTTGATCAATGGTAACACCTAATAGTCTATGTTCCCTAACTTGCTGCACTTGAGTTGAGCCAACTGACAGTTGTAGTAGTAAAGGACTTAACTGGTGTTTTTGTCTCGTGGTTATCACCATACTCTTTGTTTTAATCGGATGAATGATCATTGCATTAGAAACGAGAGACATAGAGAGAGAGACAGAGAGAGAGAGACAGAGACAGAGAGAGACAGAGAGAAAGAGAGAGAGACAGAGAGAGAGACGGACAGAGAGAGAGAGAGAGACAGAGAGAGACAGAGAGAGAGAGAGAGAGACAGACACAGAGAGAGAGAGAGAGACTGAGAGAGAGAGACTGAGAGAGAGAGACAGAGAGAGAGAGAGAGAGAGAGAGAGAGAGAGAGAGAGAGAGAGAGAGACTGATGGATGGAAGTATTATCACAATATCATTGCCAACAAGAAACTTCAGCGCGCAGAGCTATTATTAGCACGTGCAAAACGTGGCGCCTGTCAGTTCAATATTCCTGGCAGCAGAACTTCGCTAGACATTTTCCTCGCCCACGCGGACAGGTATTTCTATGTCTTCTTTCTTCTTCAGCGTTCCAGAATTTTCTGGTGACGTGTGAGCTTGTTTGCCCATTTGGGTTCCCCACACTATACTCTGAGAGCATAGCCAGCTCACTTCGCTTTCGTTGAGTAGGCATGCTGGGTATTTTCGTGGTTCCATAACCCACCAAACTCTGACATGGATTACAGGATCTTTTCCGTGCGCACTTGGTCTTGTGCTTGCGTGTACACACGAAGGGGGGTAAGTCACAACCAGGTCTGCACATAAGATCAATCAATCAATAGGACGCTTATATCGCGCATATTCCGTGGGTACAGTTCTAGGCGCTCTGCAATGATGCCGTGTGAGATGAAATTTTATACGGCCAGTAGATTGCAGCCATTTCGGCGCATATTTACCTTTCACGGCCTATTATTCCAAGTCACACGGGTATAGGTAGACAATTATTAACTGTGCCTAAGCAATTTTGCCAGGAAAGACCCTTTTGTCAATCGTGGGATCTTTAACGTGCACACCCCAATGTAGTGTACACGGGGGGTGTTCGGACACCGAAGAGAGTCTGCACACAAAGTTGACTCGGAGAAATAAATTTCCGCCGAACGTGGGTTTGAACTCACGCTGACAGCGGCCAACTGAATACAAATCCAGCGCGCTACCAACTGAGCTATGTCCCCGCCCCAGATGACCTGGGAGATCGGAAAAATCTCCACTCTTAACCCACCAGGCGGCAGCGACCGGGATTCGAACTCACGACCTCCCGATTAGGAGGCCGACGTCTTACCACCACGCCACTGCGCCCGTCGATTTCTATGTCCAAGGTGATACAAGAGTATATGGGTACCATCCTTTAAGGTGAAAAACCAACCTCCTACTCAGTTAATAACAAGTCGCGTAAGGCGAAAATACAACATTTAGTCAAGTAGCTGTCGAACTCACAGAATGAAACTGAACGCAATGCAACGCAGCAAGACCGTATACTCGTAGCATCGTCAGTCCACCGCTCACGGCATAGGCAGTGAAATTGACAAGAAGAGCGGGGTAGTAGTTGCGCTGGGAAGGATAGCACGCTTTTCTGTACCTCTCTTCGTTTTAACTTTCTGAGCGTGTTTTTAATCCAAACATATCATATCTATATGTTTTTGGAATCAGGAACCGACAAGGAATAAGATGAAAGTGTTTTTAAATTGATTTGGAAAATTTAATTTTGATAATAATTTTTATATATTTAATTTTCAGAGCTTGTTTTTAATCCGAATATAACATATGTATATGTTTTTGGAATCAGCAAATGATGGAGAATAAGATGAACGTAAATTTGGATCGTTTTATAAAAAACATATTTTTTTTACAATTTTCAGATTTTTAATGACCAAAGTCATTAATTAATTTTTAAGCCACCACGCTGAAATGCAATACCGAAGTCCGGGCTTCGTCGAAGATTACTTGACCAAAATTTCAACCAATTTGGTTGAAAAATGAGGGCGTGACAGTGCCGCCTCAACTTTCACGAAAAGCCGGATATGACGTCATCAAAGACATTTATCAAAAAATTGAAAAAAACGTCTGAGGATATCATACCCAGGAACTCTCATGTAAAATTTCATAAAGATCGGTCCAGTAGTTTAGTCTGAATCGCTCTACACACACACACACACACACACAGACAGACAGACAGACAGACAGACACACATACACCACGACCCTCGTCTCGATTCCCCCCTCTATGTTAAAACATTTAGTCAAAACTTGACTAAATGTAAAAAGAACGAACAAATGAGGATGAAAGTCGCTTGTCTATTTCAATGCGTATTATTCTCTCAGGTGCCAGGAGACTGGTTCCGAACAACTCTCACTCACTCTATTGCACGTGCATAGTCGTAGTCTGCATTCAGAGGGCTTACTTTCCTTCGTTTCTCAGACGAAAAGAACGATTACACGCAAGGTTACATAACGCAGATTTAAAAATTACATGTATTGTTCGCGGTTCTAGCACAATTGCATGATTGTCTAAGGCACAACCGAAAAAAAAAAGTCTGTTTACGGTAACATAGGCCAAAAAAATAGGGTCGGTAGGTCGGGATTTTTATTTTTTTTATTTTTTATTTTTTCCCAAAAAACATATTTTTAAGTTATTTTGCCAAAAAACAAAGACTTTTTATTTTTTGATTATTTTGTTTTAATTCTCTTTTTTATATTTAGTCAAGTTTTGACTAAATATTTTAACATCGAGGGGGAATCGAAACGAGGGTCGTGGTGTATGTGCGTGTGTGTGTGTGTCTGTGTGTCTGTGTGTGTGTGTGTGTGTAGAGCGATTCAGACTAAACTACTGGACCGATCTTTATGAAATTTGACATGAGAGTTCCTGGGTATGAAATCCCCGAACGTTTTTTTCATTTTTTTGATAAATGTCTTTGATGACGTCATATCCGGCTTTTCGTGAAAGTTGAGGCGGCACTGTCACGCCCTCATTTTTCAACCAAATTGGTTGAAATTTTGGTCAAGTACTCTTCGACGAAGCCCGGGGTTCGGTATTGCATTTCAGCTTGGTGGCTTAAAAATTAAATAATGACTTTGGTCATTAAAAATCTGAAAATTGTAAAAAAAAATAAAAATTTATAAAACGATCCAAATTTACGTTTATCTTATTCTCCATCATTTGCTGATTCCAAAAACATATAAATATGTTATATTCGGATTAAAAACAAGCTCTGAAAATTAAATATATAAAAATTATTATCAAAATTTTTTTTTCGAAATCAATTTAAAAACACTTTCATCTTATTCCTTGTCGGTTCCTGATTCCAAAAATATATAGATATGATATGTTTGGATTAAAAACACGCTCAGAAAGTTAAAACGAAGAGAGGTACAGAAAAGCGTGCTATGCAGCATAGCGTAACCACTACCCCGCTCTTCTTGTCAATTTCACTGCCAATGCTGTGAGCGGTGGACCACGAGTATACGGTCTTGCTGCGTTGCATTGCGTTCAGTTTCATTCTGTGAGTTCGACAGCTACTTGACTAAATATTGTATTTTCGCCTTACGCGACTTGTTTCTTCTTCCCCAAATGCCAAAAAAAAAGTCTAGGGTCGGGATACCGTAAACAGACGGTTTTTTTGTGTGTGTGTGCCTAACCATGCAATGATCTTGGAAACAACTCTTGTCGAAAACTGGCTTCAAAAGATAGTCCTCATATGCTCGGTTTTGTTAGGGTTTTACTCCACCAGAAAACATAAACATAAAACAGTTTCTTACCCACCAGAAACGTACTTTTTCGGTCCGTCCAGTGTCAGAAAAAAAAAATAATAACATGTAAGTAACGAGTTAACTCCATGATTACGGTAAGATTGGAAACGTACGGAATAAATCATAAGCAACAGAAAACTATGGAAAAAAGATTCGGTGAGATGTCAATCGCATAACTGCAGGCATCATGTTTATCTGCCGAAAATGCTAATTTCTCGCTGTTGAATTTACAGAGACGCGTCACATAAAGCACAAATATTTCAGAAGTCTCTCTTTTTCAACCCTTGAACTGGTGCTATCATAAGCGTTAAAAACACACACACAGACAAAGAATATTTTATGTTATTTTTTCAACTTAAATATCACGGCAATATAAACTGACAGCAGTTTCCGGCTGAGCTACTGTAAATGACAATAATCAGCACATTCTTTCTTAATGAAATGCTTGCTCGTTCCTCAGAACAGGCATAAAACAGGATGGCCCCGCATAAAGTAAATTGAAGAACGTGACCATGTTTATGCTATGGTCATTTCCTGAAGTGTACCCCCCGCAACCAATAATTAACATTCCATCGCTCATCCTGAATACTTAGAAAACACTTAGCTGTAATATAACAGGGTTAAAGAATACCAGTTTTTCAGTTTATTCTCATACACGTTTCCACTGAACAAAAAAAAATATGCGTGTCCTATAGGTACGTTCTTAGCTTAATGATATGTACAGGTAATCCCTCATATGAGTTAGTGGAATGTTTAATTTTCATAAGGCCTAAAAAAAAAATAGGTGCGGTTACGGTAACTCGACCTACCCTATTTTTAGGGGCCGATCCTATAACTTTTTATTACATTTGTCAAAAAAACCAAAAAAAAAACAAAAAACCAGTGCAAAAAACGCAATGAAAGCGAAAGCGCCCGTGTCGCACACTTATTTCCCTGTCAAGAAGGTTTAATTTGTACACATTAGAAAAAAAAGTAAAAAAAAAAAAAAAGTGATTGCCTGAATACTCTCTCTCTCTCTCTTTCCTATTTTTTTTGGCTATGTTACCGTAACCACACCTATTTTTTTTTTGGCCTAAGCAACAGACAACTATGGAAAAAGTCGTCGGTGTAAGTAAGGGTTTGTGTTTTTAACAACGTAAAATATCAACGCATAAGCTGACAACAGTTTCCGACTGTACTACTGTCATTGACAATGGTTTCAGGGGAATACGTAATACTCGCTAAATGAGAAAACTCTTCTCAGAGATGAGAATATAAAATAATTGTCAAAACAGGGAAAAGGCGGTTTAAATCTCTTATTTTATATTCTCCATTCACAGTCACCTTTTTTTAAACAATCGCCTTTACTGATACTAGAAAATTTTACTTCGAAATAGTTTCAACCGTTGTGAACAAAATCTGAGAGACGTCCGAAGCAGCGAATAAAACCAAATACTCAAAACAACGCGGTCACCCAGTGCTGAAAATCGTAACAGACTGGCCAGAAGTGCACTGCATACAAAAGATAACGTGCCACGCGAATATGCAAAACTCAGATAACGATTTGTAAACACAAAAACCTCCCAAACAGTGCACTACACACGGAGAAACTGTCTGAACAACAGACGTTGCAAAGTTTGCCGCGTGCTTGTTTAAAATTGATACTGTCGTGTCAAGATGTTACAATGCAGGAGTGATGGAGAAAGGGGGTGGGGGTGGTGGGGGTGGTGGTAAGGGGTGTAGTGAGGGGAGAGAAAACAAACACATGTAATAGAATCAACAATGCACCGGCACGGACCTGGAAGGAAACAAAGACACGAAACGCCTTCATTTTCATGTTTTGTTGTGTCGAACACAGCCAGCTAAGTGCTGTTCCTGACGTGTTCGTTTCAGAAGGGGGGGGGGTGATAATGATGACGATGGTGATGATGAGAGGGAGAGAGGGGGAGAAAGAGAGAGAGAGAGAGAGAGAGAGAGAGGGGGGGAGAAAGAGAGAGAGAGGGGGGAGAAAGAGAGAGAGAGAGACTGAGAGAGAGAGAGAGAGAGAAAGAGAAAGAGAAAGAGAGAGAGAGAGTTGCCCTGAAACAATCAGCTACTCTTGGGATTGTGAAGATAAAAACAGAGAAAATTTGAATTCATCAAAGATTCAGGCCTGACTGCAAAATCAGTCTGCTCATTGGCCAAGTTTTGTTGTCACCTGGCATTTTTTCTAGCTTCGAATAAACAATTTTTAAACAAACAATCATCACCATTATCATCACCCCCACCACCACCACCCCCCTCACCACCCCCCAAAGAACACAAATGTACGACAAGAACCAAATCAGCATCTCATGTAATTATGCATGAGGGTTAACAGGGATCCCATGCCACTGCAGACACGCCAATCATCAATCGTCTACAGCCTTTCAATTTCCATTTTCATCTATCACGTGCAGACAGGGCCCGACAGACAGCGTGACCCCGTCAAGGTCACACACAGCGACAGCCGCTCCTGCTCTGCTGTCACCGTGCGAACATTTATCACGTGTGAGAACGACAGGGCTTTACGGGAGTACAATCATTTCGGTAACACCCAGGCGCTGTTGCGATTGTTGGCGATTATGAGCGACAGGGCAATCATTTTGACAATTCAGAAGGGGCTAGAAACAACGCAAGATATGCCTACAAAAGTAAGATATGTTGGGTTTTTTTTTTTACAAAAACAAAAACCGAATGTTCAGTTAAAAAAGGCTCCTTCAGCAAACATTGTTTAGAGAGAGAGAGAGAGAGAGAGAAAACTTGCCAGGGTGGCCGGACAGACACAATGACAACTATACAAGGTATAACACAACATGAAATTGGTATATTAATTTTACCAATGCCACTGTCGCTGGCTTTTAAAATGCACACGCGCGCAAAATCATACATTCCAACTCAGACACGTACGCATCCACATACACACGGGCGTGCAGAAAGACAAAGAAGATGGTCTTGGATTGATAAGTACATTGTTCTAGAAATGTACAGTCTACTTGACTTATCACCGGGATGATGTACATGCTGTATATGAATCCAGCTGTCACGAGGAAAGTTTGGTGAGGATGGTTTTCTCGATAAATCCGTCAGTTTGCGATTGACCTTGTCAGTATAATTCGTCGCTTTGTCTGGAAGATCAGTCCTATTGTAGTAGTGAATGCGGGGGAGTGGTAGGAAGAGAGAGAGAGAGAGAGAGAGAGAGAGAGAGAGAGAGAGAGAGAGAGAGAGAGAGAGAGACAATGACAATGACAATGACAATGACAATTCTTTATTTTACGAGGGTAACAGAATAAGCATTGGTATACTTTTTTGCATCTGGCCCTCGCCCTAAAGAGGGACTAAATCTACTATAAAAACTACTACTACTACTACTACAATACTTACATATTAGTAAAACAGGATAAGTTTATGTGCATACGTGCATTATATGAAACATTGTAGTTTATACATGTTCATGACAAGGTGCAAAGCAAAAATTTGCAAGTCAATTAGAGTAAGAAAACTATGCAATAGTACATCAACTCTGCAAGACAATGGATATTATGCAGAACATCATAATTTCATAAACAAAACAATAAATCAAAAGTGAGTGACTGTGTCTCAAAGGACATAACAATCAAGAATATACTATTTTCATTAAATGGGATATATATTTGTTTTTGAAAGAATCTGTGCTGGTAGCTTCCCGTAAGGCATTCGGAAGAGCGTTCCAGAGACGGCCACCTGAATAAACTAGACTAGACTTAAATAAGTCTATCCTAGGAAGAGGAGTGTTAAATTTCATAAGGTGGTGTGAATTCTTCAAAGAGAACTTTGAACAAATGGTTTGGGGTAAAGTTTCGGATATAATTTTATGCATAAAGATTCCTTTGTTAAAAAGCAGTCTTGACTTTAGAGGTAAGATCCCTAAATGTATGTAGTCTAACTCTGTGAGGGTAGTGTGCTTTAGTAATACTACTTTTAGCGCTCTTTTATGTAATCTGCTAAGTGGTTTTAAGGAATTTTCACTTGCTGAGTCCCATAGAGTGGATGCGTAATCAATAACAGATTGAATATGAGCAATGAAGAATAATTTTCTGGTGTGGCAGTTCAGGAAGTGTTTAATTCTAGATAAGAGGTACACTTTCTTTGACACCACTTTACTAAGTTGCTCAATGTGGGTTGACCAAGACAAGTTGTTATCGATATTAACACCCAGCAGTTTGTGATGGTCGACTTTTTCCACTATTTCACCATCTATCATTAAAGCAGGACCAGCTGAATAAATATTCTGGCGTTTTTGTCTTGTTGTTATGACCATATATTTGGTTTTCTTTGGGTTAAGAGACATATGGTTTAGTTCAGTCCACGCTGTCAACTGGTTTAAACTTCTTTGAAGTGATTCTGATAAGCGAGTTAAATTTGTGTTGCTGGAGTGAATTGTGGTGTCATCTGCAAAAAGTTCACATACATTTTGAATATAGAGGGGGAGGTCATTAATGTATATAGAGAAGAGGAGGGGTCCTAAAACCGATCCTTGTGGTACACCGTATTTTACTTCTTGCATGCTCGACGCCGAGGCGTTTGTTAGTACAGTTTGTTGTCTGCCGGTGAGAAATGAACTAATAAGTTTGACAGTTTCGATTCCGACGCCATACAATGCGAATTTTCTCAGTAATAACGTGTGATCAATAACGTCAAAGGCTTTAGCAAAATCAACAAAAATGGCACCACAGAATTCATTGTCGTTGATTTTCTCCAGCCATTGATCAACAAGAGAAACTAAGGCAGTATGGCAGGAATGGTTAGCTCTAAAACCCGATTGTTTAGGGTGAAGTAAATTGTTTTGGTTAAGATGCGTTAGAATATGTTTGTTAATGTGTTTTTCAAGTGGTTTTGATAAAACAGACAATATTGAAATTGGCCTATAGTTTGATGGGTCTTTTTTGTCACCTGATTTAAACAGAGAGAATGAGAGAGAGAGAGAGAGAGAGAGAGAGAGAGAGAGAGAGAGAGAGAGAGAGAGAGAGAGAGAGAGAGAGAGAGAGAGAGAGAGAGAGAGAGAGAGAGAGAGAGAGAGAGAGACGGAGAGAGAGAGACACGGAGAGAGAGAGAGATGGAGGGAGAGAGGGAGAGAGAGAGAGGAGAGAGAGAGGGGGGGAGAGAGAGAGAGAGAGAGAGAGAGAGAGAGAGGAGAGAGAGAGGAGAGAGAGGAGAGAGAGAGAGGAGAGAGAGAGGAGAGAGAGAGAGGGGGGAGAGAGAGAGGGGGGGAGAGAGAGACGGAGAGAGAGAGAGGGAGGGAGAAGAGAGAGAGAGGGGGAAGAGAGAGAGAGAGACTGAGAGAGACGGAGAGAGAGAGAGAGGGAGGGAGGGAGAGAGAGAGACTCGGGGAGAGAGAGAGAGACTCGGGGGGGGGGGGGGGAGAGAGAGAGAGAGAGAGAGAGAGAGAGAGAGAGAGAGAGAGAGAGAGAGAGAGAGAGAGAGAGAGAGAGAGAAAACAAACAAGACAGACAGACAGACGGGAGACGAGAGCCACAGAGATTCTTTCTTTCTTTATTTGGTGTTTATATTAACGTCGTTTTCAACCACGAAGGTTATATCGCGACGGCACAGAGAGATTGCATCACCCACCAAATTACAATCCAAAACGTCCCCTCCGTTACAAAACAGTGTGAACCAACACAATCATTCCGTCTACAGCCCGGGGGAGAGAGAACGATAGGACAACATAGCGATATCACAGGAAGTCAGAAAGGTCAGGTCACACGTGAGGGAAGTTGAAAGTCAGGAATTTGGGATTGGGCTTCCTTCAGACGGGAGGATATCGCACCCAAGGGGGTGGGGTGGGGTTGGGGATCTCTCTCTCTCTCTCTCTCTCTCTCTCTCTCTCTCTCTCTCTCTCTCTCTCTCTCTCTCTCTGTGTCTCTCTCTCTCTCTCTCTCTCTCTCTCTCTCTCTCTCTCTGTATGTGTGTGTGTGTGTGCGTGTGTGTGTGGGTGGGTGAGTATGTGTGTGCTCGTGCCTCTGTCTGTTTCTGTGTGTCTGTCTGTGTTCGGGAGATGGGGGTGTCAAAGCCGAATGGGTTTGGGGGGGGGGGGGGGGGGGGGGGGCGGAGTCGTTTGCGTTTAGACAGGTATGCTAACCGTGAGACTTCCTGTGGGCTGAACTCCAAACTTCTGTGGCATTTCGTGTCGCTCAATAAACTAATCCTCCCCCGCTCTCGCGTTCCGATCATTATTTTGTAGCGCGTTCCACCCTCTTTGCCTGTCTCAGTATTTGACGCCGAACTTTTGTCTGACAAGATTCGTCATTGCGCTTTTTGACACCTCGTTTGTTTCGTTGTTTGTTTGTTTGTTCATGGGCTGAAACTCCCACGGCGTTTACGTGTATGACCGTTTTTACCCCGCCATTTAGGCAGCCATACGCCGCTTTCGGAGGAAGCATGCTGGGTATTTTCGTGTTTCTATAACCCACCGAACTCTGACATGGATTACAGGATTTTTTCGTGCGCACTTGGTCTTGTGCTTGCGTGTACACACGGGGGTGTTCGGACACCGAGGAGAGTGTGCACACAAAGTTGACTCTGAGAAATAAATCTCTCGCCGAACGTGGGGACGATCTCACGCTGACAGCGGCCAACTGGATACAAATCCGCCAGCGCGCTACCGACTGAGCGACATCCCCGCCCTTGTTTCGTTGTTGAATCCCACTAATGTTGACTCGGCGTAAGCCACAGGATTTTCACGTACAGCCAAATCAAGGCTAATAGAAGCAAGTGCTATACTCTCTCCACGGACTAATACAACACCAGTGTCGACTTGTTTAGAAGCAAAAGAGAATGTTTCCTACCCATTACTACATAACAACATTGTTGACTTCACAAGTGGGTATAATATAGTAGGTAATGCTTTTGCTTGCATTTCAATATATATATATTTTTTTAAACACACACACACACACACAAAACTCGTGTAAATTAGGTACGACACAGCAATCCATGTAGTATTCACTATGTACTAAACGTCCTTCCTGCAAGTCACAACCTCCAAAAAACATTAACCTGCTGATATTTACCAGTGTCTAAAATCCCCCCAAGAAATGCACTACATTTACTTACCAGAATCACCCCGTGTCGGTGACAGTAAAGAGCTTCCCCATACAGATCTGTAGGGGAAAGATGTTTGGTCCTAGCTAAGATTTACAACCACTCAGCTCATGAAAACCCACACCGCCGCGAATCCCGGGCCAAAACTAACACGACGTAAACGTTTGATGTTGCTTTTACTTCCACAATACGACCGCGTTTTAGCGTAGCGACCTTTGACCTGTCCATCTCTGGACACTCCTTTAAAGCAACAGTCCTGTCATGGAAACTGTTTAGTTGGGCTAATCATCTCAGACCTGGCTAGGATTTTACGAGGGGGTAAGATGTCCCCCCCCCCCCCCCCAGCCTTGGACACGTACCAACAATCTGGCTGCTTCTTGCAACGAGTTGGAATTTTTTTTAGCGAATTAAGTTCTTAGAACGTTTAATATTGGCCAAAACAAAACAAAACAAAACAATGATAGTGGACAACCAGACAGGCAATTATCAGATAATTAAGTGTCGTTCATCTCATATCAACTGTTTGTTTGTCTGTCCAATATAAAGACCATTGTGTTCAAGTACGTATTTCATTACTTGTAGTAAATGGTTGGGTGTTTTTTTCTCAAATATTAAACGTTCCATTAAACTAACAATTTTGGTTTTTGGCTCACGTGAGTGTAGCCTATGCGATGCTAACTTTTGTCCGTCTGTGCGTGTGTATGTGTGTGTGTATGTGATAGAAACTTTAACATTTGACTGAACACCGAAATACTAATTTTACCTGGTTATTATCCAAGCAACAGCTTCAAAGTATTGAAGCAATGATCAACATTTCGTCGGCACGTATGTGGTTAAAATGTGTATCCAAAGAAAGGTGGTGGTTTTTTTTTTTTTTTGGGGGGGGGGGGGGGGGAGGGGGGGTAAAAACAGCTGACTGGTTTGTGTCGTGTATGGTATGTAGACCAGGTCAGGGGTCAAGGTTAGGTCAGATCGCGTGAAGGATTGTGGTATAGATACAGTTATCACCGAGCTGCAGTTCGCCGATTCGGAGAACACGCTTTCACATTGTTCGGTTTCGTAGCTCCAGAAAAATAGATAAAGAAGATACCAAAGGAGATTTCCTGCAGGTTAATCTGCACAGCGTGTTTCCAGTGTCTGCGCGAGGAAGCGCTGTCGAAAGCGCAGTGTCGATCTGGCCATCTGGCAGTCGTGTCCCCGTAAGTACTAACAAGAAGGGCAAAGCCCACACGACTCACATGCTGAACAGACCTTGATCTTTCTTTCAGAAATGACAAATATCAGTTTAACTCAAACTGACCTGGAACTTGAAGATATGTAACCTAATGTGAGTTAGTATGAAAATATAATGTATTTCCCTCACACATATGTAGTTTTGGAAGAGTTATTTTCAATAGTTCAAGGTCAAGGTCACTTCAAAATATATACATTTCAACTTTGAAGGACCCTTGCGACCTTGACCTTGAAGCAAGGTCAACCAAACTGGTGTCCAAAGATAGGGCTTACTTTGCCCTGTATAGCATACATAGCTAATGTTGCCATTCTCAATAACTTCAGAAAAAACTGTGAAAATGTGAAAAACAATCGTTTTTAAGACAACAATTATGGCCCCTGTGACCTTGACCTTGAAGTGAGGTCAAGTTGCCAAACATGTTTCTGAAGATCTTGTAACCATACACCATCAGGCCACAATTGGTGTTGATAGACTTAATAGTCCAAGAAATATATAATGTTAAAGGTTTCACAGACGGACGGGGGGGACGGACGCCCGGACGCCCGGAAGGACAGGCGGACGATGTCGGTGAGTATATAGACTCACTTTTGTAAGTATAATGTATTTCCCTCACACATATGTAGATTTGGAAGAGTTACCTTCCATAGTTCAAGGTCAAGGTCACTTCAAACTATGTATACAATCCAACTTTAAAGGACCCTTGCGACCTTGACCTTGAAGCAAGGTCAACCAAACTGGTGTCCAAAGATAGGGCTTACATTGCCCTGTATAGCATACATAGGTAAGGTTGCCATTCTCGATAACTTCAGAAAAAAATGCGAAAATGTGAAAAATGGTCGTTTTTAAGACAACAATTACGGCCCCTGTGACCTTGAACTTGAAGTGAGGTCAAGTTGCCGCACATGTTTTTTGAGATCTTGTAACCATACACCATCAGGCCACATCAGGTGTTGATAGACTTAATAGTGTCCAAGAAATATCCAACGTTAAAGTTTTCCGGACGGACGGACGGCGGGACGGACGGACGGACGACTCGGGTGAGTACATAGACTCACTTTTGCTTCGCATGTGAGTCAAAAAGTCGGCTACAGACAGACAGATCTAGATCTAGTGTCTCGCACTCTTGCATCGTATCACTTATGCTTACTGTTTCTTTCTTTCTTTATTTGGTGTTTAACGTCGTTTTCAACCGTTCAAGGTTATATCGCGACGGTATGCTTACTGTGTGTGTGTATGTGTGACGGAGTGATTGAGTTTGTGTTACTGTTTGTCGATTTCTTACGTGAGCCGTGAAAGCTTCGCCTCTTGTTTATTCTGAATTTTGGAACCCTAGCGGATAAACAAATGTATTTCTTAACGGAAACTAATTTATCAAAACTGTGCATGTCTGCACCGAAAGCACACATCCTGTTGATTCTGTGTATTTATCCTACATACGTGAGAGAGACACTCGTGAGATAATAATCGTTCAAATCACACATGATGCCAAAGTCACCGAGACAAACGTCATTATAGAAAACAAAAATTGCGCTCGCTAATTACCCTCGATGAATTTTTAGAACTAACACGTCACGCCACACTTTCAGAGTGACGTTTCTTTGCTTCGACGTGATAGATTGCACGAGGTTTTAGAAGAGATCGAGGTTCCAAAACAAGCGTCTTCAATTTAGCTGCCTCGACTGCAGGACATTTTCAGTAAAATACACGTAAGTACAGTATGTAGGATAAACAGAATACTACATGGCTTAATGTGTCGTACCAGATTTACACTCGTTGCTTTTTCAAATAGCGAACAGATCGCTTTCGCTCGCAGTTCAATATTTAAAGAAAACAACTCGTGTAAATCTGGTACGACACAGCAAGCCATGTAGTATTCTCTATAGACACAGCAAGCCATGTAGTATTCTCTATATATCCAAGTGGTGGGGTCATCGTATCCCGTGTAAAAGCCTTCCCACATCTGAGATGGTGAGTGGAATCGTTTACACGGGAAAGAATATGCATTTCAACTTCCACAGGTCAGTTCCATTGAAGTCGAGTTTCCGTCCCGTCCAAACCTATAGATATGTCAGTCACAGTGTTGGACACTAAAGGCGCTTTCACACTCTGCTTTCCGCATCGACTAAGCCGTATAACGCTCATTGAGTGAGGGTAATAAGTATCGCGTTTCGCAGCGTCTCTTCTGATTGGCAAAGAGGGCCGTATTTAATCTCTGCTGGGTCGTAGAGCTGCTTGTAACGGCTTTTTGAAAAGTCTGGAAGAAAATGGGATGGGTGTGTGGAGTGGATTTAAAACGTAAAAGAAGTGTCAAGGTAAGGTCAAAGAGGGTAGAAGCAGAGATTTCCCCGCTTATACTCTCTTTGGTAAGGTCACTTCACCCCCCCCCACACCCACCCACTCTCGGTTGACACTCCCACGCCTATCTTTATACCCCACAGAGGTAAGGTCTATATCTCTGTACATTTGCTGCCATCCCAAAGCTCTCACATTTCGCCTTTTTGTTCTTATGCGAAAGTTATTTTATGTTCAAGACGTTTTCAAAATAGCCTTGCTGTATCCAGTATGTCCCTGCAAACACTACCTTGCAAAATAACTCTGTACTACCTGCCACCCAAACACACTTTGCCTTTTTAAATTGCTCTTATGCGAAAGTCATTTTACGTTGAAGGCGTTTTCAAAATAGCCTTACTCGTATGCATCTAGGAAATTATGTCCTTGCTTTAAATGTCTCCGCCGTAAACACGGTATTGCAACATGCATGCGTAATAAACGATACAAATATGGCCTGTGCGATTTTAAATTCTTGAAGTGGTTTTGAAAACTTAGAGTGGTGTCAAAGTTGTGGACTTGCTTCCCTATTCCCAGAACAAGACACAAGAGCAATTCAAAACTGTCTGTGTAACCTCGCGAAAACTTCTCACGAACACCTTTTAAAATAGCCTTGCAATGTGGAATTATGTTTCTGTATTTAGAACCAAGCTTGCGAATGCAACATACTCCATGTTTCAATATACATGTTGATCCAATTCAAATTGATTCTGTTCACCTCAATGTGTCCCTTCTCTGTCAACAATTGTTGATTCTGTTCACCTCAATGTGTCCCTTCCCTGTCAACAATTGTTGATTCTGTTCACCTCAATGTGTCCCTTCTCTGTCAACAATTGTTGATTGTGTTCACCTCAATGTGTCCCTTCTCTGTCAACAATTGTTGATTCTGTTCACCTCAATGTGTCCCTTCTCTGTCAACAATTGTTGATTCTGTTCACCTCAATGTGTCCCTTCCCTGTCAACAATTGTTGATTCTGTTCACCTCAATGTGTCCCTTTTCTGTCAACAATTGTTGATTCTGTTCACCTCAATGTGTCCCTTCTCTGTCAACAATTGTTGATTCTGTTCACCTCAATGTGTCCCTTCCCTGTCAACAATTGTTGATTCTGTTCACCTCAATGTGTCCCTTTTCTGTCAACAATTGTTGATTCTGTTCACCTCAATGTGTCCCTTCTCTGTCAACAATTGTTGATTCTGTTCACCTCAATGTGTCCCTTCCCTGTCAACAATTGTTGATTCTGTTCACCTCAATGTGTCCCTTTTCTGTCAACAATTGTTGATTCTGTTCACCTCAATGTGTCCCTTTTCTGTCAACAATTGTTGATTCTGTTCACCTCAATGTGTCCCTTCCCTGTCAACAATTGTTGATTCTGTTCACCTCAATGTGTCCCTTTTCTGTCAACAATTGTTGATTCTGTTCACCTCAATGTGTCCCTTTTCTGTCAACAATTGTTGATTCTGTTCACCTCAATGTGTCCCTTCCCTGTCAACAATTGTTGATTCTGTTCACCTCAATGTGTCCCTTCTCTGTCAACAATTGTTGATTGTGTTCACCTCAATGTGTCCCTTCTCTGTCAACAATTGTTGATTCTGTTCACCTCAATGTGTCCCTTTTCTGTCAACAATTGTTGATTCTGTTCACCTCAATGTGTCCCTTTTCTGTCAACAATTGTTGATTCTGTTCACCTCAATGTGTCCCTTCCCTGTCAACAATTGTTGATTCTGTTCACCTCAATGTGTCCCTTCCCTGTCAACAATTGTTGATTCTGTTCACCTCAATGTGTCCCTTCCCTGTCAACAATTGTTGATTCTGTTCACCTCAATGTGTCCCTTCCCTGTCAACAATTGTTGATTCTGTTCACCTCAATGTGTCCCTTCCCTGTCAACAATTGTTGATTCTGTTCACCTCAATGTGTCCCTTCCCTGTCAACAATTGTTGATTCTGTTCACCTCAATGTGTCCCTTCCCTGTCAACAATTGTTGATTCTGTTCACCTCAATGTGTCCCTTCCCTGTCAACAATTGTTGATTCTGTTCACCTCAATGTGTCCCTTTTCTGTCAACAATTGTTGATTCTGTTCACCTCAATGTGTCCCTTCTCTGTCAACAATTGTTGATTCTGTTCACCTCAATGTGTCCCTTCCCTGTCAACAATTGTTGATTCTGTTCACCTCAATGTGTCCCTTCCCTGTCAACAATTGTTGATTCTGTTCACCTCAATGTGTCCCTTCCCTGTCAACAATTGTTGATTCTGTTCACCTCAATGTGTCCCTTCCCTGTCAACAATTGTTGATTCTGTTCACCTCAATGTGTCCCTTCCCTGTCAACAATTGTTGATTCTGTTCACCTCAATGTGTCCCTTCCCTGTCAACAATTGTTGATTCTGTTCACCTCAATGTGTCCCTTCCCTGTCAACAATTGTTGATTCTGTTCACCTCAATGTGTCCCTTCCCTGTCAACAATTGTTGACTCTGTTCACCTCAATGTGTCCCTTCCCTGTCAACAATTGTTTATCGTTTTCCTTTGTTCTTGAGATTGTATGACTGGTAATTGTTTTCGGAACACTGAACCGACAAGTTCAGAATACTGAGATTTTTTCTCCGAAATCCTGTTTAAATGAGCATACGTAACATTTTTCATTTTTGTCAACATTCCTCAATCTAGGCACAGGGATGGCTAAATCTCACAATTTTAACTCACCAGCCGGACGAGTAACTTCAAGAAAGTCACTTGCCCGCCAGAAATGTCGCTGGCCCGGTACACATCACAGTTGTTGCATCTGCAGTGTCCATAAGGTTTTGAAACTCGATATTACAACCCAACGTGTTGCATTGGACCAGAATGTTAACTGGCTAGCCGGGCGAGTTGCCAGACGATTCCCTCTAGCCCGGCGGATTGTGTATTCGCTCCTGGTGTGGCGATCCCTGTAGGCATATGTAAAATATAATACAGTATGTGAAATAAAACTTTCTTTTTTTTCTTCAAGCACGACGCACTATCCACTGAGCGATACTACGTATACACCCCCGCCTAAACTACTCTCTCGGCTGTGTTTCCTCTTTACCGTTTCAAAGAGGCCACAGGGCTATCTTTATGTCTCCTAAAACAAATTGAGTTCCGAAGGCAATCTCTTTGACGTTTTCAAACCGGCAGGCGCACATATCTTTTAGCTATTTCTGTGCATAATCTAAACCAAATATTT
The DNA here is from genome assembly GCF_037325665.1 of Littorina saxatilis. Classification (NCBI taxonomy): domain Eukaryota; kingdom Metazoa; phylum Mollusca; class Gastropoda; order Littorinimorpha; family Littorinidae; genus Littorina; species Littorina saxatilis. The sequence continues at coordinate 18,245 of NW_027128998.1, forward strand.
GCTGCGAAACCCGAAAACTCTGGTATCAAAACGGACTTGATAAACTTCGCTTCAAGAAACTAGGTTTCCAAAAAACATCAAGCACCAAGCAGACATCAAAATCTGACAGAAACAAAGTGATGTGGGAGCTGCAAAAGAGATAAGGCACAAATGGATGGCGGGTAGTTTGACCGAGTATATAGCAATCCTGAGTACATCTTCCTGCATCCATTTACAAAATAAACTCTCTCTCTCTCTCTGTTTTAATATCCCCCTCTCTCTGTGTCTGTCTGTCTCTCTGTCTTTGTCTATCTCTTTGTCTATCTAAATTCTCCGTCTCTCGGTCTGTCTCTCTCTGTATATATATCTGTCTTTCTCTCTCTCTTTGTTTCTCTATATCTCTATCTCCCCCCCCCCCCTCTCCCCTCTTTCTCTCTCTCTCTCCCTCCCCCTCTCTCTCTACCTCTCTCTCTCTCTACCTCTCTCTTTCTCTCTCATTCTCTCTCCCTCCCCCCCCCCAGCTTAAAGGACATAATTATGTTCCACCGACAAGAAGCATCATATAGTTGAATATTGCAAGAAGCTGTGTCTAAAGCGGAACGCAGTCTCCCGGAAGTACATGAAAGCTCGTTCGCATGCACGCCACCCCTTTGAAGATGATCCTTCAATTGGAAAGAACATCAATGACTTTAAAACCAGTGGAAAGCTACTCCGATTTGGGACATCAATCAACTTTACTTCCAAAATATCTCCAATTTGACCTTTCAAGGTCACGGTCATTATAAAGCCGCTGCTTTATACAGCTATTCCATGAATCGTTTCGGTCTTGACCTCTCGAGGTCATTGATAAGGAAGACCAAATGGACCGGATGCGAGTTAATCTGAACATGGTGTTTTACTAAAGATTATGATGTCCGATACTCTCCAACTCAAGAGGGTGCTGTGGTGCTATCACTGACCGGCCTAGATTGTGAAGGATTTATCTGACAACGCTTTTTCTCCACAGATAAAGGGATGGCCAAGTGATAGCTGTTAGTGGCCAAGTCGGATAGCTGTTAATTCATGCGGAGGACTCATACGGATGATTTAGAGCGTTCAGCGTAGTCTTGATTTGCCTGTGAATATATACATCTAGATATCTAGGAGGAATCCCTGAAGAAACGGCTTCATTTGGGTGTACTTTTGTGCCTATGATCACACATTTTCTTTAATGACCCTGATCTGTGGTTTCTTTATACCCGAAGCAGGTGTCTTGTGTACCTATCACCAAGCGTTTCTTGAGACAGTAGAACAATTACACCTCCATCAAACTGTATTACACCGGCACGGTTGGCCTAGTGGTAAGGCGTCCGCCCCGTGATCGGGAGGTCGTGGGTTCGAACCCCGGCCGGGTCATACCTAAGACTTTAAAATTGGCAATCTAGTGGCTGCTCCGCCTGGCGTCTGGCATTATGGGGTTAGTGCTAGGACTGGTTGGTCCGGTGTCAGAATAATGTGACTGGGTGAGACATGAAGCCTGTGCTGCGACTTCTGTCTTGTGTGTGGCGCACGTTATATGTCAAAGCAGCACCGCCCTGATATGGCCCTTCGTGGTCGGCTGGGCGTTAAGCAAACAAACAGACAAACAAACTGTATTACGTATTCCGGCAGCCGGGGCCGAGGTGCACGAGAAATGTACCAACCGGGTGAGACCAACCGCAGTGTGGGATTGCAATTTGTTGACTTCAACGCATCAGATCCCTCAAAGCAGCACCGCCCTGATATGGCCCTTCGTGATCGGCTGGCCAAACAAACAAAAAAGCATCAGATCCCACGAGTTGTTCTCACCCGGTTGCCGGGTGGCACCCACTTTCTCTTCGTGCATCTCAGACCAGGAAGCAGTACGTGATGTCATCGCTGAAACATTTGACGATTTTAATTCCCTAACCATTTTCAGAGAGTACAAACACAGTTGATGTTTGGTATGAGTCCAAGTGGCGGGATGGTTTTATCATATGTAAATGCCTGGCCACAACTGAGATAGTCAGCAGAGCTGTGTCAACAAAGTCACCCAATCAGTGGCCTTCGTCCCCGTCTGAATCTTCAGTCTGAATTTATAAAGTCAACGACAAACAAAAAGTGTTCAATATTCGTATACTTCAGCAATAACCGTGTTTAACACGGGTTTCACTGCTACGAGTGGACACACGCACACACACACACACGCACACACACACACGCACACACACACACACGCACACACACACACATCGTAAAAAATTTTTTAATCAATTAATTTTGGCGAACGTACAGTATCTTTACAAAAGCGGGAAACACCTTCGCCGCTGATTGCAGATAAAAACTCGTCACGTGTTACAAATCAAACTGACCACTCTGGTGGTCCATCTCAACGGTCAAGATAAAGATGTGACCCCGTGACTGAGATACCGTTATCATCCCTCTCTAATGGCTGACCGTCACAACCACTTATGGGTCAAAGTGGGGTTAAAAGCCGTAACGAAGCCGGCCATGATTTGTTTCCGGTAGAAAAGCTTGCTGTAAATCAGAAGGACTCGGCGAATATGCATCCGTCTCAGTCGTGTTTTGGAATGGTGTGAATGGAATATCCCGGCCATTGAAAATGGCGGGCGAAATTTAGACATGTTCAGTATTACCATGGGTTAGCCGCTGTGCCATGTCTGTCTGTCTGTCTGTCTGTCTGTCTGTCTAATCTCTCTCTCTCTCCCTCTCTCTCTCTCTTTCTTTTTTTCTCTCTCTCTCTCTCTCTCTTTCTTTCTCTCTCTCTCTCTTTCTTTCTCTCTCCGAGGCTCTTTCTTTCTCTCTCTCTCTCTTTCTTTCTCTCTCTTTCTTTCTCTCTCTTTCTCTCTCTCTTTCTCTCTCTCTCTCTCTCTTGCTCTCTCTCTCTCTCTCTCTCACACACACACACACACACACACACACACACACACACACACACACAAACACACACACACACACACACACCCACACACACACACACACACACTGAATATAAAACATAAACTGCCTGTCTGGTAAGTTGGAACATCTGTCTCTCAAAGTGAGAGGAAAACTTTTCCCTTTTTTATTTTTTATTTATTAAAAGTCCTAATAAAATAATCAGAAAATTACAACCATATCTTTTTTATGTGTAATATCCAAAATAAATGCAACCAGTTTTGCCATACTTTTTAAACGACAAAATTATGTTCTCAATCTTAGCCAACATCACTCAGTCCTACACAAGTTGTACGCAATCAACTCTTATTCCGTGAAATTACAACACTAATTACACAACGGCTGTTCTACAACATAAACCTCTTTGAAATCAGTCCAACCATTTTATCTCCGAAACTCAAACCGCAACCGGAACTTTTGGCAAGCGAAACCAAGACGCCACATGAAAGACATAACTCACGTGACTGCAAACCGGTCTCGGCTAGCCCAGACTCCCGCTTCGACATCGGATCTTCAAAACATCAAGAGAGATATTTTCTTCCAAATTTTTCTTCGCCGACAATCTCTCTCCCTTCGTGATGAGTTTCGCAGACATGTGAAGGAAATTGAGATAGTGTGCGATGTTTTCGACAGTCAGTAATGGTCGGGGGGAAAAAACTGATGTTTTCCCATTCAGTTGAATGGTCTGATGACGATATCTGGCGTATAAAGTGACGGGATTATATAGGTGGGGGTATATATGGTGCGCGAAATACGGATACATGATTCGAAGCTAGAAGACTTGACTTTAGGAAGGGACACAAATATTGAACAGTGAGTGCGACTGAAACACACACACAAACACACACATCACACGCACATACACACACACACACACACACACACACACTCCTGTCTCAACTGATGCACACACAACCACTCCCACCGTCCTGGGAAGGGGGGGGGGGGGTCGGGGGAGGAGGGGAGGGGAGGGGGGGAAGAGGCGTAAGGTGCAAGAAAAACCGGAAGTAAGGAAGTCATGAAGCCGGGAAGGTGAAGCAGAAATACACACTCCTCATCAAGGGTAAGCATAAACTCAGCTAAACTAAAGGAAGTCAGTAAAAAAGAGGGAAGTCTGGTGAAAACGTTTGGCCTCGTTAGCCCTTACAGATTATATTTCTCATCTGAGTACATGGTTAAAATGGCACTTCCCACACACGTATCACAAAATCTGAACAAATCTGATCTTTTTCTAGAGTTTCAAGGAAAGAGAAACATATGGAAATGCAAAATACGATTTTTAATGAACTCATATTCCAATGGCATATCACTGTGGTCCCTATAGCTTCAAGTGTTTGAGTGTTTGGGGCCAGCACAGTCGTACATTTTAGGTGAACGGACAAAGTCACGTTGGCAGATACATTTGAACCTGCCTTTGCGACCACTCCTCAGAAGCGACCACTTGTCCACAACGACCACTCCGAAGGACCCCAGACGAGTTTTTCTTCAGCGTCATTGACCTTTCCATAGCGACTACCTGTCTATAACGACAAATTATAGTCGGTCCCTTGAGTGGTCGTTATAGACAGGTTATGTACTGTAGTAATTTGACTCGAAAGCTCGTTCCAAAACCACCACAGAGGATCAACCCCGCGACCAAGTGCCATAGATAATCAAACCGTCAGTCTTTACCTCACCGGTTTATAGCATGATCATAGACACAGCAACAGGCATTAACTATGAACGGCCCACTTTCTCATCTTACCAAAGACAAGAGAAATAATAACAAGGACTGATCAAACACGGGTACGTTTTCTGAACACTTATAATACTAAGGGTTTTCCAAGTAGCGTTATAAATTATCCCCATACAATAGCATTCCATCTTGACACTACGAGAGCTGCCTCTGTTATACAATGTGACAGTCACAGTAAATAGTCAAGGGTTGACCGTTACGACGGTATATATCTCTTCATTCTTCCTTTAAGGCGTAAGGGTCACCCAGATTGTCGGACCAAAACTGTAATTTTTTTATTCAGTCACTTGCAATCAATGAATTGGCTTGATGTTTGGTAGTTTTCTTCAAAAATCATTATATTTTCAGAAAACATCAAGTTTGAATACCTACATTAAGTAGAACAACTGACAAAATTATTTAATTCGTAAAATAATGGGCAAAATTAACCTGCAAAAATGCTAATTTTAGCATTTTTGAATGCTCTCTTGGGGAAAAACTATGTGTCCAATTGAAAAATAAATTGGCACTCATATTTAAAGCATCATTACCTACTGTATGCTCTAAAAGCTTTCTGTTTTGTTGGAAATGTTGCTTTTAGTAGCATTAGCAAAAGAATACTATAATTCTATGTTATTATGATATATCACACAATAAAAAAAAATCTATTTTTCTGATTATCAGCTTCATTCTAGAACAAACAATAGCCAGTCAAGTGAACATTTGATGTGCAAAGTTTCAATGGAATAGGTGAATATTTAAAAAAGTTTTTCATTCAGACAGTGCAGCTGCCTGTGATTTCGCGCGAACTTTCACCACATAAAACAGCAAAAAGTTCAACATCTATCAGTTTATGTCCTTTATGGGGGGGGGGGGGGGGGGGGGGGTCATCAAGAGATTAGAATCAAAACTATCTTCACTTGAGCTACTGTCTGATTCATCATCTGTGTCTGACTGTTCTGAGCAGTTTTTGGAATCAAATTCATCATCAGAACCGATAATTTCATTCAACAGAGGCCTTGATTAAAGGGATTTTTAATTCCCACCAACCTACTTTGACCACTTATTGCAAGAAAACTATGTATGCTAGAGACAAAATGTAAACTGCACATGAAAATAGAGATATTGTTCTAGCTTTTGGCAACATCATAATTTAGTATATCTGAAAAACGATTTTTTTCCAAATTCTGGGTGACCCTTACGCCTTAAAGACGGATCGTCGTCGTCGTCATCGTCATCATCGTCATCATCATCATCATCCTCATCATCATCATCATCATCATCATCATCATCACGCATGCTTCAAACGACTGACTGCAAAATGGCAATAATAATATACACTTTTGTTTCAGCATGTGGGCTAAGAAACTAGCTTGCATCTGCACATGTGATTTATTTGCATTTGGCATACGAGTCGCTGAGTTGCATTAAAACCGCGCCCTATTGTAAACCATCACCTAGTCGGAATGCACAAACAATGAGCACCTTCAATATAGTGCACTTCCCCTACACACATGCACAATGCAAACAGCGTATGTTTGTCCCACATCATATTTGTGTTATTTTCCAACTACGTAGGGCGCGCAATGTAAGCGTTCGCTTGAGTTCGTGTCCCTATTATTTATCGTTGTATTATTGTATCATGTTTGATTTAATAAAACATTGTTTAAACCAAATAGCGTATACCAACAAGACACGCAATGATACAAACAACAATTTGACGTTGGGTTTATTTTAGAAATACTTTTCCTGCTCTCATGTCGAGTAAGGTTGCCAAAGAAATTATGATAAGGACTTTGAAGAAGTCATATTGATGAATGTGAAATCAGAATGCAGGGCGTTTCTGGCCAAACCCATATATCCTTCACTCCAGACAGACACGCACCAGAAGTACGAAAGGCGTGATCATCAGAGGTGCTGGCAAAAATATGAAAGGATGCAAATTGTGGTTATGTTAAAAGCAATGAATACAATGAACAGACGAAATGAAGGCAGAATTCGAAAAGAAGAACAATTATTGTAAAGAAGACAAACCCAAGCCTTAAAAGATACAGAGGGAGTGGACCACGGGAGTGAAGGACAGGGAGTAATGTTAAAATGATTGATTGGGAAAAGTATTTATAACATTTCTAAGTAATGGCATCATTCAGTTTATCACTCCATGAAATACAGGAAAGAAGAGAGAGAGAGAGAGAGAGAGAGAGAGAGAGAGAGAGAGAGAGAGAGAGAGAGAGAGAGAGAGAGAGAGAGAGAGAGAGAGAGAGAGAGAGAAAGAGAGAGATAGAGAGAGAGAGAGAAAGAGAGAGAGAGAGCAGGAGATATATATATAGAGAGAGAGAGAGAAAGAGAGAGAGGGAGAGAGATATATATAGAGAGAGAAAGAGAGAGAGAGAGAGAAAAAGAGAGAGGGAGAGAGCGAGAGAGAGAGAGCGCGAGCGAGAGGGAGAGAGAGAGAGGGGAGCGAGAGAGAGACAGACAGACAGACAGACAGACAGACAGACAAACAGAAACAGGCAGACAGACGAACAGAGAGTGACACAGAGGGAGGGTTTCTGACGTCTACGTGCATGGTGCATCTCTTTTACAAAACTTCCGTAATTTTCAAAAAACAACAACAGAAAAAAAGAAAAAAACACACCTTTCAACCAACAGCAAAGGTAACGAAATAGTTCACATTATATTCGAAGTATGCATGCATTCAACAGCCAGAATTAAGAAAAAACACCCTTTCCGCTCGCAATCCATATTCTCTATAAAAGGACAGTAAAACCCCACACCCAAGAATGCTAACACCTAGCTATTTATATTCCATTCCCATGACAAAGTAGCCATTGTACAAACCGCAAGCCGGTGAAACTGAGAAGAGAAATGTGGCGACATTTTTCAATCATCTTTTTGTGGATCCAGTGTCGAGTTTCTATTGCTGAGATACAAACAATGCTGCTAGGTTTCTTTTCTTGCGCTTGCTAAAGGAGTGGGGTATACGGACGTAAGTCTATGGACGTATCACTTTAGAAAGAAAGGCACTGCACCTTGTAGAAACAAATGTCCTTGTCGTCAAATCAAATTAAAAAAATTGAGAGAAAACTTATAAAACTTGTAATAAGAGAAAAACAAACTCGCAAGGAAGGTGGAGATCACTGGTCCCATAGCAATGTATTGTAAAGAAAACAAGCCCCCCCCCCCCCCCCACCCCCCCCCCCCCCCCTTAAAAAAAAAAAAGCACAAACAAGTCTTTTCTTCATTAATGTCCACTCCTCCCCCCTGCAAAATATACAAACACAATTCAAAAACATTCTCAGCTTTGCAAATGACACAACTTTTTTTTCGTTTTTAAAGCCATGTTAGTTTCAAGCATTCACGGTTTCAGGCTTTACGAAGTCTAGTTTGAACTCGCACACGCTTGGAAAACCCCATTTCCATTCCAGTGTAAGTAAAGAAGTAAATAATGACAGTATGCTGTGCTTTCTCTCCATACTTCATTGCCCACAAACAAGCCGTAGACATGCAGGGATAAGGGTGATAACATCTTCGCATTTTGGTTAAGCTACCCGACTCCACACAAATCGACAGGAAACACAAGACTTGTTCGCAAGGAAAACGACAGATAGCTCTTCAGGTTGCTGTTACCCGATCACGCATTATTGGCTAAGATCACACACCAGGTCAGTGACATTAGGAGTGACAGATCTTTGTATATTGTTCAAAGCATGTTACGCTTTGTTGCTACGAAACAAGCACTGGGCGAACATGAAGCAATAAGCAATAGGTCATTAAAGGCACAGTCTAACTTCCCGTGAAAACTGTTCTGCTAATTAGATCAAATCTGGATATTTTTAAACAACACAACCACCAACAACAAGAGAAGTTAGTTTCTGGAATGTTTTCATCGTAGATTTTGGAACACAACCACCAACAACAAGAGAAGTTATTTGTTTGTTTGTTTGTTTGCTTAACGCCCAGCCGACCACGAAGGGCCATATCAGGGCGGTGCTGCTTTGACATTTAACGTGCGCCACACACAAGACATAAGTCGCAGCACAGGCTTCATGTCTCACCCAGTCACATTATTCTGACACCGGACCAACCAGTCCTAGCACTAACCCCATAATGCCGGACGCCAGGCGGAGCAGCCACTAGATTGCCAATTTTAAAGTCTTGGGTATGACCCGGCCGGGGTTCGAACCCACGACCTCCCGATCACGGGGCGGACGCCTTACCACTAGGCTAACCGTGCCGGTTCAAAGACAGAATTCAGACGGTTCATTGTTGGTATACGTCTTAGTGGCGTGATGGCCTTACCTGTTGCTAAAGCCTTCGGCAGGTCTGATATCGTGAGCCGAACTGGGGAGTGCTACCTGATCTCGCTTAATTGGCTCTACACACGCCACCGGTCAATGTCGACAGAAAGAGTGTTTGATCTTCGTATTTTATGCTGTACTGTCATTGGCTCTCTCAGAATATGTGTTGCACTTCAAAGTGAATTAATTAGCATTCTTTGTGTGAAATGAAGTCAGGTAGTTAGAGTTATAGAGGGATTTGCGCCATACAAGTACACTTTGGTTAATAATACGATTATTCATGGGTAGGACCACAACAGTGGTTGGTATGGGACAACAGTGGTTGGTATGGGACAACAGTGGTTGGTATGGGACAACAGTGGTTGGTATGGGACAACAGTGGTTGGTATGGGACAACAGTGGTTGGTATGGGACAACAGTGGTTGGTATGGGACAACAGTGGTTGGTATGGGACAACAGCGGTTGGTATGGGACAACAGCGGTTGGTATGGGACAACAGCGGTTGGTACGGGACAACAGCGGTTGGTACGGGACAACAGCGGTTGGTACGGGACAACAGTGGTTGGTATGGGACAACAGCGGTTGGTATGGGACAACAGCGGTTGGTATGGGACAACAGCGGTTGGTATGGGACAACAGTGGTTGGTATGGGACAACAGTGGTTGGTATGGAACAACAGTGGTTGGTATGGGACAACAGCGGTTGGTATGGGACAACAGTGGTTGGTATGGGACAACAGTGGTTGGTATGGGACAACAGTGGTTGGTATGGGACAACAGTGGTTGGTATGGGACAACAGTGGTTGGTATGGGACAACAGTGGTTGGTATGGGACAACAGTGGTTGGTATGGGACAACAGTGGTTGGTATGGGACAACAGTGGTTGGTATGGGACAACCAATGATGTGTTTTTATAGTTTTTATATATATTGCAGATCACGCGTTAAAGGTTGGGGACATAATTATCAAACAGGTTAGTTATGGTACTAGTGATAGACCTTCGTGTTTGGCGCTAGCCTTTCATCATGCTCATGCATCTTCGGCTGAGAATACACAACAGGACTGACCATTATTTCCATCCATCCTTGATGTGCGCGAGCATGCACAAACAACTTTCTTTTTTTATTTGGTGTTTAACGTCGTTTTCAACCATTCAAGGTTATATCGCGACGGGGGAAAGGGGGAGATGGGATAGGGGAAAGGGGGGAGATGGGATAGAGCCACTTGTTAATTGTTTCTTGTTCACAAAAGCACTAATCAAAAAATTGCTCCAGGGGCTTGCAACGTAGTACAATATATGACCTTACTGGGAGAATGCAAGTTTCCAGTACAAAGGACGTAACATTTCTTACATACTGCTTGACTAAACTCTTTACAAACATTGACTATATTCTATACAAGAAACTTTTAAGAAGGGTAAAAGGAGAAACAGAACCTGTTAATCGCCTCTTACGACATGCTGGTTAGCATCGGGTAAATTCTTTCTCGTCCCAACCAATATGGGACTCCCCCTAACCCGCGGGGGGTTGCACAAACAACGCACGCACACATACTTAGTGTCTCTATCTCTCTCCCTCTTCCGATGCCCTTCTCCCCTACCCCCCCCCCCCCCCCCCCCCCCTTCGTGATCGGCTGGGCGTTAAGCAAACAAACAAACAAACACATTTTAAGAACTGATTTTCTCTGATGTTTTGAGATCATGGTAGAGGGGTTCCAGTGTAGCAATAATTAACAGACCTGCTGCACGCTTGATCACGCACATATCACGCATCGCTGGGTTTCTTGTCAAACATAGGTAGAAACACCCGTAATAACAATCCGGTATGTAAAAAAACGGGACTGGTTGTTCTTTGCCTGAGTAGTTTTCAAGGGTCGACCTTTGTGGGACAATAACACCCTTTGTAAATGCACAGTGGAACTATATTACAGGTACAGTGACTGTACGCTTCTAGATGTACAGGGTGAGACTGCTAACGGTCATCAGAAAACAGTTGTATGAATTCGTACTGTGCTTTAAACTATGAATGACTGCGGAACTATGTTAAGAAACTCTGTGTGTGTGTGTGTGTGTGTGTGTGCTTGTGTGTGTGTGTGTGTGTGTGCGCTTGTGTGTGTGTGTGTGTGCGTGTGTGTGCTTGCCTGTGTGTGTGTGTGTGTGCCTGCCTGCCTGCCTGCCTGCCTGCCTGCGTGCGTGCGTTCGTGCGTTTGTGCATACGATTGCAATTAAGCGTGAACAAGGTTCCAGTACAGACAAGTGCACCAACAAGCAACATACCCTTCCAACAGCTCCAACAGATACCCCGAATGTCAAGATCTCTATACACATGGATGAACTGTGAAAACAGCTCCATCGAAAAAAGAAAAGCTGCATGAAACTCTCTCTCTCTCTCTCTCTCTCTCTCTCTCTCTCTCTCTCTCTCTCTCTCTCTCTCTCTCTCTCTGTCTCTGTCTGTCTGTCTCTCTCTCTCTGTCTCTCTCTCTCTGTCTCTCGATCTCTCTGTCTCTCTCTGTCTCTCTCTCTCTCTCTCATCCGTTTGGTCCATAAATCAAAAGTCTAGCAAATCCCTTAACACCTCAACCTAACGATTTATAGCTTCCCTATAATAGCGATAACCTTTCTCTTCCCAGGCAAATCAGCTAAAAGTCAGAACCGCAAATGTGATTTACACCTGTACGCTCGATCGCAATTTCCTCCCCCAGACTTTTTTTTCGCTTCGCACCTGTTGAGCAATAAAGTAAGAGACCTGAGGGAGATTTAGAGAAAATAGTCTCCCGAAGGTTTCTTAAAAGCAGCAGTAGCTGTCACGAGATAAAACGGCGAGAGATTTGCAAAATGATTTTACATGACAAAAGTGTCCGCGGCGTTTCTACGCTTCAGTTGAATGCTAAGCCTTCCCTACTTCCGATGAAGATGTTCAGTTCGGGTGCAATTAAATTCATGATTCGGAACTGCAGAATTCGAGGGAGGGGGCAGCAGGAAGCGGAAGCGATGGTGCTGGGGAGGGGGGGGGGGGGACGTTTGATCCATGCAGAGTAGCTATGAGGCACACAAACAGTTTGTTTTCGATGACATGGTCCAAAATAATAGGGGGGGGGGGGTATTTATTTTATTTTTATTTTTATTGTTTGGTGTTAATTTTTTTATTCACACAGGCGTATGTGGCTTTTTTATTTGCCGAAAATCGCGCGAACTGTGTTCCCCTAACGTCTGAGAAGAGCAACTTACAGTCCGCGAAATCAAATTGTGTACTTTTTGTCTGGGGAAAAGAGTCGGTCGGGGAATCGAAAACAAGCTTTTTTTTAAAATGTGACCTTAGAAGTGAAGAGCTGGTGTAAGTGGGTGCGGAACGTATCTTCGCTCAGGACAGGTTTTGCCTACTACCTATACTTTTTACATTTAGTCAAGTTTTGACTAAATGTTTTAACATAGAGGGGGAATCAAGACGAGGGTCGTGGTGTGTGTGTGTGTGTGTGTGTGTGTGTGTGTGTGTGTGTGTGTGTGTGTGTGTGTGTGTGTGTGTGTGTGTGTGTGTGTGTGTGTGTGTGTGTGCGTGTGTGTGTGTGTAGAGCGATTCAGAGTAAACTACTGGACCGATCTTTATGAAATTTGACATGAGAGTTCCTGGGTATGATATCCCCGGACGTTTTTTTTCTTTTTTTCGAAAAATGTCTTTGATGACGTCATATCCGGCTTTTTGTAAAAGTTGAGGCGGCACTGTCACACCCTCATTTTTCAATCAAATTGATTGAAATTTTGGCCAAGCAATCTTCGACGAAGGCCGGACTTCGGTATTGCATTTCAGCTTGGTGGCTTAAAAATTAATTGATGACTTTGGTCATTAAAAATCTGAAAATTGTAAAAAAAACATGTTTTATAAAACGATCCAAATTTACGTTCATCTTATTCTTCATCATTTTCTGATTCCAAAAACATATAAATATGTTATATTTGGATTAAAAACAAGCTCTGAAAATTTAAAAAAAAAATTATGATCAAAATTAAATTTTCGAAATTAATTTAAAAACACTTTCATCTTATTCCTTGTCGGTTCCTGATTCCAAAAAACATATAGATATGATATGTTTGGATTCAAAACACGCTCAGAAAGTTAAAACGAAGAGAGGTACAGTAAAGCGTGCTATGAAGCACAGCACAACCGCTACCGCGCCAAACAGGCTCGTCACTTTCACTGCCTTTTGCACTAGCGGCGGGCCGGACTACGTTCAATTTCATTCTGTGAGTTCCACAGCTTGACTAAATGTAGTAATTTCGCCTTACGCGACTTGTTGTCTTCTAATTTCATCCGCGTGTGTGACCTCGTTGCTCGCTCTTCGGTCACGATTCAAATAACAATTTTTTTTAAAAGAGACCTTAACCACCTCTACTATACCACCCCCCTACCCCCCCCCCCCCCCCCCCCCCCCCCCCCCCCTGCGCAATCGCAATCCCCACCCGCCCTACTATCAACGACACCCTGAATTCAATCTCTCCACCCACCAATAACACGGGGAAGAGAGTTTACACAACGCCCCATTGTCGTGCAGCCGACAAAACCCAACTTCCTGTCTTCTCAATGGCTCCAGTGTTTGCGCTAGCCTCGCGGGTACAGCACCAGCCGGAAGTGGGATTGTGGGCCGGTGACCGCCCTTTGATAATGATCCAAGGATCAACGGGTAGATCGGGGTAAAGAAAAAAGGACTTGAGACTAATTTGCATTTTTCAGTAACTGTCATTGAAATCCTCGTAACGTAGGATGGTCTTTTCGAACACTGAACACGCAAGCCAGCACTCGATCTTTATTTCGGGTTGGGGGTAGGGAGAGGGTGGGTAAAAGGGATACGGCGGGGGTGGTAGGGATGAAAGGAGGATGAGGGTGATGAGGATGGCGGAGAAGAGACACCATCATCACAAGAATTGCATTTTAGAAACATCGAAAGAAGGTGCAATTTAGTTAGTCGACAGGTACGTATCTGAATCTGTCGCCTTATTTCGCCGAGGTGAATAAAAGTACTCACGGAACACTTCCCCATTTATTCAGAAAATCTTACATGAGCTTTCAGAGTATTAATGCTTTGTTTCCCTGATCAGTTAGTTTGAATAGCTACCCATTAACTCTCAGCACCGACCCGATTACAATGTTCAAAGTTATTTCAAAGAAAAAGGTATCGCACGTCCTACTTTTTCAGAAGGAAGAGAGGAAAACCAGTACCAAATATCCGAGGTACAACAAGCCAGTTACAAGAATGCACGCTGTTCCTAAGGGGCAAATTACACTTGCGCAGAGTCAGCGGCGCCGTATGCTGCGATAGGGATTATGACGAGTACTTGGCCTGTTTTCTTTTCACGCAACGTGTAGCGGGCTGGGGAAAAAACCAGAATTACTTCAATCATCTGCAGTGCGTCGTCTGTGCCGCTGACTCTGCGCAGATGTAATTTTCCCCTAAACATTCTGTGATTGGGCAAAAAATAAAGTGAACTCTCACTCTTTCCCAGCCAGATAAAGTCCGTTTCACAAATACTCCGAAACATTCCGCACGCGTAAGTGTGAGAGAGGGCAAAAAGTCAACCGAGTGTGTGTACGTTTAAAAGAATGAACTCTGGCTCTGTCTCTCCAAGTAAAGCCCGTGTCACAAGTATTCCCAAACATTCCACGCGTGAAAACGTGTGAGAGTGCAAAAAGTAAAACGTGTCTGTGTATACACGTACTGGCGTTGTGCAAACCAAACGAAACAGTTTGAGTCAAGCTTCTCGGCTCGCTAGTTCTCTGTTTACCCTCCAGGCCAGGTCGCAGTACTAAATTTTCTTCGTCCACGTGTACTGGCCGTTCGAAACGCTTCCTGTCGTTTTGAACTTTCAAATATAATGCAATGTCTATCATGACGACAATGTCTATCATGACGACACAGTCTATCATGACGACAATGTCTATCATGACGACAATGTCTATCATGACGATATATCAAGAGCCAACATTTCTTTTCATGTCACCATGAAGAAGAAAAAAGTCAGCTATTAACAGCTGACGAAATATTGGTAAAGAAATACCGAAACACTGATTCCTCTTGGCTTTTTTCTCTATTGTTTTGAATCTTTCAAATGTCCAAAACCTTTGACTCGTCAGGTCTGACTCCAAAGGTACATGATTTACACATCTGATCTTTATACTATACATCTCAGAAACAAAGGGAATACTGAAGAGAAAGACTCCCACTACACAGCCAGACATATGCATCGAGAGTGTTTTCAACAAGAGCTGACGACAAGTGAGAAAACCACAGGACCACGTCAGACTGTGTAGGACTGAAATGCCAGTGATGTGCAGGGTAACAAATGGTTGTCGTTCTTTACAAGTTCGCCGAACTGGTCTCAGCGACTCTTGCGCGATTTCGAATCCAAAAGTTGGTTAAAAGCCTGCCGTGTGCACAACACTTTAACTGACTGATACCGGCCGTTCAAAGTCCCCGGTGATTTGTGCATTAGGACTGGCTATTGTCAAGACCCACAGAAAGCCGTCTGATTCCAGACAGAGGGTGGCTTCCCAAGGGTATCCCACTACACAACCAGACATATGTATCGAGAGTGTTTTCAACAAGAGATGACGAAGAGTGAGCAAACCACAGGACCACGTCAGACTGTGCAGGAAAATGCCAGCAATGTAGGGGGTATAACAAATGGTTGTCGCCCTTAACAAGACAGAGGACAAACACGACAAGAATACGTCAACTTGCAACACGCCCTGGCTTTCTCCACGTCTTCACTTCGTTCTTTAACTCATTGTCTCCCAGGTACGGATATATCCGTACCCACTCATATGGCTCTATCTGACCAGGTACGTATATATCCGCTCTGACTGTTAGCTTCAGTCGCTTCCTGTAACGTCCATCTAACGCCTGCATTCCAGCGTGTTGATACACAGTTACTACACAGTTACTTCAATTCTGAGTGATCTGCTGCAGCACAGCTGGTCTCGGCTAAACGAACCTTGGTCAACATAGGTGGGGTAGAAAGTGTTAAGTCTCCTGACCTGGTCCAATAAGACTTCTTTGGAAGAAGACACATCATGCACGCACGCACGAACGCATGCTTTTTTTATTTTTTAAATTTGCGTTAAAGATTCTTACAATTGCTTCAGTTGTTGTTGTTGTTGTTGTTGTTGTTGTTGTTGTTGTTGTTGTTGTTGTTGTTGTCAAATGTATGAGATATAAATGTCTAGTTACAACTCTTTATAAAATCGTGATTTACATCATTAAACAGCACACACTATACACGTTCCAAACAGCAAAAACATTTCACGCGAAGACCAAAATGCATAATGTTTGACTGGGGAGGGAGGGGCGCCGTACAAACAGTTACTACATCTGGCTTGACTGACAAACTACATCGTGATGAATGATGTACAATGGTCAAGAAGACTGGTCAACACGGGTGGTGCCTTATAAATGGCTTGTGTACAACTTACTTTACACCGGATAGTCCTCATGTCCCCAGAACAGACATCCACTCTGCTGTGACAGGTTCCTCCCGACGCGTACTAGAGCGTGTAGCAAGCAACGAACAAAACACAACACACAAAATATGTCCTGACTGAAGAACATGTCTAGAGCAGGACACACACCCTCTTCCCCCTTGTAAGACCGTGCCATTATGTTGTTGTCATCGTTTCTTCGCAGAACGTCTGTAGCTTAGTCTTCAATTTAAGACTTCTCAGATTGTATCATTTGAAAGCTTAACGCTTATATTAACGTTGTAAGACTTGATATTCTCAGATTGTATCATTTGAAAGCTTAACGCTTATATTAACGTTGTAAGACTTGATATTCTCAGATTGTATCATTTGAAAGCTTAACGCTTATATTACCTTTGTAAGGCTTGATATTCTCAGACTTGCTTCGGGTTGTAATGAACACTTAAGCTTCCTTTTTTCACACCAGTATAAGTGAAAACCGAACCAACCCCGGGTAAACAATCAACCGGCGCTTGTAAACACACCCTTCCACCCTTGTAAACACACCCTTCCACCCTTGTAAACACATCCTTCCACCCTTGTAAGCACACCCTTCCACCCTTGTAAACACATCCTTCCACCCTTGTAAACACACCCTTCCACCCTTGTAAACACATCCTTCCACCCTTGTAAACACACCCTTCCACCCGTGTAAACACATCCTTCCACCCTTGTAAACACACCCTTCCACCCTTGTAAACACACCCTTCCACCCTTGTAAGCACACCCTTCCACCCCTGTAAACACACCCTTCCACCCTTGTAAGCACACCCTTCCACCCTTGTAAACACACCCTTCCACCCTTGTAAGCACACCCTTCCACCCTTGTAAACACACCCTTCCACCCTTGTAAGCACACCCTTCCACCCTTGTAAACACACCCTTCCACCCTTGTAAATACACCCTTCCACCCTTGTAAACACACCCTTCCACACCTGTAAACACACCCTTCCACCCTTGTAAGCACACCCTTCCACCCTTGTAAACACACCCTTCCACCCTTGTAAACACACCCTTCCACCCTTGTAAATACACCCTTCCACCCTTGTAAACACACCTTCCACCCTTGTAAACACACCCTTCCACCCTTGTAAACACACCCTTCCACCCCTGTAAACACATCCTTCCACCCTTGTAAACACACCCTTCCACCCTTGTAAACACACCCTTCCACCCTTGTAAACACACCCTTCCACCCTTGTAAACACACCCTTCCACCCTTGTAAACACACCCTTCCACCCTTGTAAACACACCCTTCCACCCTTGTAAGCACACCCTTCCACCCTTGTAAACACACCCTTCCACCCTTGTAAGCACACCCTTCCACCCTTGTAAGCACACCCTTCCACCCTTGTAAGCACACCCTTCCACCCTTGTAAGCACACCCTTCCACCCTTGTAAGCACACCCTTCCACCCTTGTAAACACACCCTTCCACCCTTGTAAACACACCCTTCCACCCTTGTAAACACACCCTTCCACCCCTGTAAACACATCCTTCCACCCTTGTAAACACACCCTTCCACCCTTGTAAACACACCCTTCCACCCCTGTAAACACATCCTTCCACCCTTGTAAACACATCCTTATACCCTTGTAAACACACCCTTCCACCCTTGTAAACACACCCTTCCACCCCTGTAAACACACCCTTCCACCCTTGTAAACACATCCTTCCACCCTTGTAAACACACCCTTCCACCCTTGTAAACACACCCTTCCACCCTTGTAAACACACCCTTCCACCCTTGTAAACACATCCTTCCACCCTTGTAAACACACCCTTCCACCCTTGTAAACACACCTTCCACCCTTGTAAACACACCCTTCCACCCTTGTAAACACACCTTCCACCCTTGTAAGCACACCCTTCCACCCTTGTAAGCACACCCTTCCACCCTTGTAAACACACCCTTCCACCCTTGTAAACACACCCTTCCACCCTTGTAAGCACACCCTTCCACCCTTGTAAACACATCCTTCCACCCTTGTAAACACACCTTCCACCCTTGTAAGCACACCCTTCCACCCTTGTAAGCACACCCTTCCACCCTTGTAAACACACCCTTCCACCCTTGTAAACACATCCTTCCACCCTTGTAAACACATCCTTCCACCCTTGTAAACACACCCTTCCACCCTTGTAAACACACCCTTCCACCCTTGTAAACACACCCTTCCACCCTTGTAAGCACACCCTTCCACCCTTGTAAGCACACCCTTCCACCCTTGTAAACACACCCTTCCACCCTTGTAAACACATCCTTCCACCCTTGTAAACACATCCTTCCACCCTTGTAAACACATCCTTCCACCCTTGTAAACACACCCTTCCACCATTGTAAACACACCTTCCACCATTGTACACCAACCCTGTCATCTCTTTGTATCCTAAATCTGCTCCCCACACACCCTAAGGCCAACAATACTTGTACACGCAGCCTCCATGTTCAACTGACTAATCCCTCCACTGTCTAAAGTCTCTTGCGATTTGGTACTGGCTATTGTCATCAAACCAACTAACCTGTTTGGTCGCAGAAAGAACGAGAAGAAATAGAAGACCACACACACATCCTCACACGCATGAACGAACGATCGCACGTACTCAAGCACGCATGCACACACACACAGACACACACAGACACACACAGACACACACACACACACACAGACACACACACACACACACGCGCGCGCGCGCGCGTATTATACGTTACATCAGCTATATTTTGAAGCAAGCATGAACCGAAAACCCAAGGTTAATTAAATTACAATCAGCCTTGTGCACTTGGATCTCTTTCTGTCCTAAACCTCGCCCCACACACCCCAAGGCCAACTGTACCTGGAAACACACTCAATGTCTGATTGATATCCACTGTCCCAAATCCCGTGTGATTTGGCAATAAACAAGAAGAGCAAACGCTCGATCGAGTCACTTTCGCAGTTCTGAATATTATATGAGGCATCAGATGGACAGGAAGAAATTGCTATTCACAACACAATACAGATGTAAATAATTTGATGTAAAGAATAATCCTATAAAGTTTGAATCAAATCCGATGAATAGTTTCAGAGATATGATATTTCAATTTTTTTCCTTCAAGACATACCTGTGACCTTGAAAAAGGTCAAAGGTCACCAAAGCAGACGTCAAAGTGTAGAGGTCACTGGGAGTCACGTTCACATAAAATTTGAGCCCGGTCACTTTTATAGTTTCCGAGAAAAGCCCAACGTTAAGTTGTGTGTTGCCGAACAGAAAAGGCTAGTTATCTCCCTTGTTTTTCTGATAACGTTCGTAAAAGGCTACAGATGTAAATACTTTGATGTAAAGAATAATCCTACAAAGTTTCAATCACATCCGATGAACTTTGTCAAAGATATAAAATGTCTAATTTTTCCTTTGACGCTGACCTGTGACCTTGAAAAAGGTCAAAGGTCAACGAAACCATCGTTAAAGTGTAGAGGTCATTGGAGGTCACGACTAAACAAAATATGAGCCGGATCGCTTTGATAGTTTCCGAGAAAAGTCCAACGTTAAGGTGGTGTCTACGGACGGCCGGCCGGACGGTCGGCCGGCCGGACGGCCGGCCGGACGGACGGCCGGACAGACTAACACTGACCGATTACATAGAGTCACTTTTTCTCAAGTGACTCAAAAACGCTCGCGCTGGACCCGAGTACTCTTCAGACTGGCTTGCTCAATAAATATAAATGTTTGGAATGTCTGTGGTGTGAATGTTTGTTTCTGACCAGAAATGCAGATCTATCTCTGGCCGATTCTTAGATTCAACCTACAAACTGCGACCTCAGCTGTGATCAGATGGCCAAGCAATGCGTGAAATCTTTTATTCTAAAGCCTTATTGCTCGTTTCGACAAGCATTAAACGGATGAAATTAACCACATGCAGTTTATTCTTCAGAAAAATGCACACAAAAAATGGGTTGGGTTCGGTGATTTGTACATCAACGTCTTCCTCGCGATAGATTCGCTGATTATTTTGTCTTATGAAGCCGTCATCAACACGAACACAATGATTGCAGAAGCAAACTCTGTACCTACACGACCGAGACACAAGACTGATTATTTCACAGCTGCAATGTGAATAGAGAACAAAGACGTTTTGGGTAAGCTTACTCACGTCAGGTCTTCACTGACAAGCTAGGAACAGACGGAAAATTCCGAACAAAAGTAAATGACGTCAAAGTGTCTTTCGCTTTGCGTGTAACTTTGTCATGACGTATTTTTGTGTGACGCGTTCGGCTGTTCTATCAGCTCAATGGCTGCGTGTTGCCCCGCCGGTGTGAACTCCTCCTACGGCCAAGTCGTTTTTGTGGTTTATTTCGCATTTAGGTCCCAGGTAACATTATGAAGTTTTAATACGATCAATCGGACCTATTATCAAATTAGTGTATCAACTTTTGAACGAACTGCGCCCAGTAGTTTCCCAGCAATAAGCTGTGAAGTGGAGAAAGACACACACACACACAATTAAAGTCTGCTGAGCCCAAGTACTAGCGTACTCGGGGATAAGTACTGGCTATTGTCAATGCCCACACAAATCTGTTTGATCGGCAACAGAGGAGAGAGATTCAAAGGAGTAAGTTTTAAAGATACCGAACCTTTCCGTATTTGTATTCCCATTACTTTACTTTCCCATTGCTGAGAAATTCGGGTCGCTTCCTCCCAGTGGAAAGCTAGCAGCAACCAGACTCGCGCTACCCAGGTGTGTGTGTGTGTGTGTGTGTGTGTGTGTGTGTGTGTGCGTGTGTGTGTGTGCGTGCGTGCGTGCGTGCGTGCGTGCGTGCGTGCGTGCGTGCATACGTGCGTGAGTGTGTACAATCGGCCAATTGCACGACCGATGTCTTTTACGTCCCACTGTGGTGACACGGGGATTGGACATAGATACTGTCTCTGAGTGTGCACATACATTTGACCCTTGTCCGTCTCGGCCAGGATTCGAACCCGTGATTCAAGGATCACAAATCTGGTGCTCTACCAACCTACTAGTTTTAAGCAACGATTCTCAGACGACTTCAACATTCGGGCTGGTCCGGTCGCATTCGTTGTTTTCCGGCAAGAGCTAACCAAGTGTGAATTGCAATAACAAAATTCTCCTCCAAGTCGCTTGTGAATTGCCACGGTGTCGAGCAGCGCGCTATATATAGAGAATACTACATGGCTTGCTGTGTTGTACCAGATTTACACGAGTTGTTTTTTTAAATATTGAACTGCGAGCGAAAGCGAGCTGTTCACTATTTGAAAAAGCAACGAGTGTAAATCTGGTACGACACAGCAAGCCATGTAGTAGTCTGTTTATCCTACATACTGTACTTACGTGTATTTTACTGAAAATGTCTTGCAGACGAGGCAGCTAAATTGAAGACGCTTGTTTTGGAACCTCGATCTCTTCTAAAGCCTCGTGCACAATCTATTTACGTCAAAGCAAAGAAACGTCACTATGAAAGTGTGGCGTGACGTGTTAGTTCTAAATATTCATCGAGGGTAATTAGCGAGCGCAATTTTTGTTTCTATAATGACGTTTGTCTCGGTGACGTTGGCATCATGAGCAGTGGAAAAAAACAGGTCCCTGCCAGATTTGCTTGACATGACCTCATTTACATGATATACACACGTGTGATTTGAACGATTATTATCTCACGGGTGTCTCTCTAACGTATGTAGGATAAACTGAGTTTTAAAGTGGGTGCTAAATCGGAAATAAATCGAGATTAAATCGTCGGAACCGTTCACATGGCCGATTTTTCGCCGAACTGGTTTCAGCGACTCTTGCGCGAGTTCGAATCCAAAAGTTGGTTAAAAGCCTGCCGTGTGAACAACACTCTAGCTGACTAATACCTGCTGTTTAATATCCCCGGTGATTTGTGCATTAGTACTAGCTATTGTCAACACCCAGAGAAACCCGTCTGATTCCAGACAGTCAGAGGCTTCCCAAGGGTATCAGTTCTAAAGCAAAAGCGGAGGGTAGAAACGTGTTAGAGCAGTCGTTCTGCCTGCATGATAAACTAACGCTAACTTAATCATGGTGGGATAGGAGGGCGAATAGTGGACATTCTACGTACTGTGGTTGGATTGCGGCAGAAATGAGATCAAAGCAATGCAGAGTTATCGACCCTGACACTCCGAGACAGCTGATGTAAGGGACACTTGGAAATACAGAAAGCTGTGAGATAAAGGCCCACTCCATCTCCACTCTAGTTCGCCTCACTGTCTCAGACCTTGTCCAGCTTTCACATACAAACAATGAACTCTTTGAGCACAGTAATATTTTTGTTTTTAGAATTTATTTCGGAAATTAATTCATAACAAATTTCGATCTCACCACAGCGAGCAGTCAGAGTGTTGATTTTTGGTACGTGACCAAGTGGAGGGATGATCCTGTCCCACATCAAAGCCTGGCCACATCTCAGACAGAGAGGGGAACTGTTTTCACGGCGAGCACAGTGCCTTTAACTGACGAGGTGGAGTGCCCAGGCCTGTAATCGTGGGAGGCTTAGAATGAGAATATAGTACACATGGTGCATTCTCCGCACTCTGGTTGGATTGCGGCAGAAATGAGATCCAAGCAAGGCAGAGATATCGACCATGACAATTATAGAGACAGGTGAACCAAGCGAATCTTTGAAATACAGAAAGCTGTGGATTAATCGCTTAGAAGACTTCGTGCTCAATACTAATTTAACGCAACGGTAAAAGCTTTACATAGTCCTGTGAGGTTACCCTCATGAAAATTCGGGCTGCTTTCTCCCTAACGAAAAGCAAGCTACCATATACTACCGCGCTACCCATTTTATTTCCGTGTTCCTGCATGGCGTGCGTGTGTTCATGTTTTTAAGTCCAGAGACTTTCGCTGTGAACTTGGTATCTTTATCAAACGTAAAGTAGCGTCTGATTTTTGAGAAAAAAAAAAGACCGCTGGGGTGAAGCGCAAATAAACAAGATCGTTATTGTTGTTAGTAATTATTCAATAAAATGATAATGAAAAAGTTAATCTGAACATTCAACGGTTTTCGAATATTTGTTTCGCACCTTTTACTGCAGTATAACTCACTGAAATACGCCCCCCCCCCCCCCCTCACCGCAAAAGTACGCACGTCCTCAACCCCACTACAACAAGTGCTAAGTCCACAAAGCACACTGCCCTTGCGACATATTCTCTCCTGACATGTGTTCCAGTGATCACAGACAAGGTATGCACAGGGGAACCCACCTTTTAAAACCTCAAACAATCCCAGACTATCACTGGTCTGAAAAAGGAGGGAGCCATAAAAAAGAGTGAGTATTAAAAAGGAGTGTGTGTGTGTGTTTTTGAGTGAATGCGTGCGTGTCTGTCTGTCTGTCTGTATATCTGTCTGTCTGTCTATCAGTCTGTCTTCGTGTCTGTGTCTGTCACTTTGTCTCAGTCTATCCGCCTGTCTATTTACCTTTCTCGGGAACCGGATATGAATGTATATATGTGTGAGAGTGTGTGCGTGTATTTGAGGTTAAGTAGGGGGGGGGGGGGGTGTCCCCATATGCATCAAAATCGAAAATGTCAAACACAAAATCCTCTCCCATTGTATAATTAATAGCGTCTGGCCTGACAAGACCGTTATGTTTGATCCTGGGCAGACATCAAACTGCACCACATTACTCTAATGGCTGCCACATGCATTAATATGACAACGACCTCATCAATCATACCAACAAATGGGCTCTGCTCTGTACTATAGCTCTTAGGGATATTTACTGCCGGGAAAGCATTATGTACTGCCCATAATTCATCGTATATACATAATTATGAACTGGAAACAACACCGGGGATTGTGTACTATTTGCATGTAAAGTGCATGCAGTGTGTGTATCTGCTACAGACATAAGGCCTGAAATGAGGCGGATGATAATGACGGGAAGTGGTTTTTAAATTACCAAATTCACTCGCTAACTTACTATCTTAATCAACCCTTGCACACATGAAATTGTCTGTCTGTCTGTCTGTCTGTCTGTCTGTCTGTCTGGCTGTGTGTCTGCCTGTCTGGCTGTGTGTCTGTCTGGCTGTGTGTCTGGCTGTCTGTCTGTCTGTCTGGCTGTGTGTCTGTCTGCCTGTCTGTCTGTCTGTCTGTCTGTCTGTCTCTCTCTTTGTCTTTACATCTTTGTTATCTGCGCAGTTATCATTTTCGCTCTCATAATTCAAGTTTTTCTGTTCTAGTTGACCCTATCTATGGCAAGGGATGGTTGTAAAATAGTATACTTGCTTATCGTTTACCCTCGATAATAAAGATACTCTCTCTCTCTCTCTCTCTCTCTCTCTCTCTCTCTCTCTCTCTCTCTCTCTCTCTCTCTCTCTCTCTTTCTTTCTCTCTCTCTCTCTCTCTCTCTCTCTCTCTCTCTCTCTCTCTCTCTCTCTCTCTCTCTCTCTCTCTCTCTCTCTCTCTCTCTCTCTCTCACACACACACAATCCAGTTGTTCTCGTCTAAATTACACCTCCATTTCCTACCAGACTCCCACTAGTCTTGGCAAAGCTGACACATAGAGGTTGACCGAGACTAAATTGACGTCACAGCAAATCGATCAGTTGCGCTAATTGGATTGGCTGCAGCGTTCGATAAGTGACACTGATCTATCCGCGATTCTCATGGCGGACAGAAGCTTTTCTTGGTGGCTAGCACCTCCCCTTGTCGTTTTTTAATGACGTCGGCCTGTCCACTAAATCTCCACTGTTTGCTCATAGAGACAGTCTTTTATGGCGGGGTTTGTGTCTCGGCCACAAAGGCCCTTTCCGGTACAGTCTTGGCTGAGAGGGCGCTGCTTCTCCGTAATGGATTGTGGTTGACCAAGACCTTAGCTGCTTCCGTTTTTATTGCGATTGTCCGGTTCTGCGTGTGTGTTTTTATGGGGTCATTGTGCGAGGGGTCAGTTAGAAGGTTAAAGTAAAATGTTATACCATTGCCCACGATCGTCTAGTGGGGTTTAAGAATTGAAGTCAAGCAGTTGAATTTGCTAAGCTGAAGTTCCTGTTTTGAGGAGTTTTTAGTGTTGTTGGTCAGGGTGCTTTTGAGTTGGCAATTGACTAGTTTATGTTTTTTCGTTTTGCATGCTTCTCTTTCAAATCCCTCATCACAATCATCATGTGTCCCTGCTGTCTCTTACGATGTGTGAAATAAAGACGAAAATAAAGTCAGTAACACATAAACATTACAGAATGAGCAGTCTGGGATCTCGAGACAAGAAACGACGTTAAACAACAACAACAACAACAACAACAACAACAACAACAACAACAAAAACAACAACAACAACAACCAAACAACAGCAACAACAACAACAACAACAACAACAACAACAACAACAACAACAACAACAACAACAACAACCACCAAAAGCTTGTCTTGTTTTCTAACGCTGTACCCAGCGAGGTCCTAACTCAATATAACAATTCGCCATCCTTACTCACACCCTCCTGCACATACACACAAACGGTAGCCTTGCAATAACCCGCATCATAGCGCGCCAGGTGAGAGAAACCACCAGGTAAGATTTAAACACCGCTGGGACCTGGACAGGTAGATTAAGCATGCTTAAAGAGGCGCAGGTAGATTACATATCTTACGCAGCACGTTACCTGGCAGGTGCTAAACTTCACCCCCCACCCCCAACCCCAACCCTTTTCTACCTATTTCCTGATGTAACGGGCACGAGTTGTGTCGTTGTCTATTAGCCGGATGGTATCAGTGTGTATCGCAAAAGCTCTACCTGAGTTTTTACCTGAGTTAAAGGCACTGTGCTTGCCGTGAAAACAGTTCTGCTCACTATCTCAGATCTGCTCAGGCTTGTATATATATATATGATAAGACCATCCTTCTACTTGGCCACATACCAAAAATCAACATTATGACTGCTTGACACACCGGCACGGTTGGCCTAGTGGTAAGGCGTCCGCCCCGTGATCGGGAGGTCGTGGGTTCGAACCCCGACCGGGTCATACCTAAGACTTTAAAATTGGCAATCTAGTGGCTGCTTCGCCTGGCGTCAGGCATTATGGTGTTAGTGCTAGGACTGGTTGGTCCGGTGTCAGAATAATGTGACTGGGTGAGACATGAAGTCTGTGCTGCGACTTCTGTCTTGTGTGTGGCGCACGTTATATGTCAAAGCAGCACCGCCCTGATATGGCCCTTCGTGGTCGGATGGACGTTAAGCAAACAAACAAACAAACTGCTTGACACTGTGCACAGAACGACCCCAGGGTGTTGATTTGTTGGTACGTGTCCAAGTGGAGGGATCTTAGTCCACGTCACAGCTCGGTCAGATCTTAGTCCATGTCACAGCTCGGTCAGATCTTAGTCCACGTCACAGCTCGGTCAGATCTTAGTCCACGTCACAGCTCGGTCAGATCTTAGTCCACGTCACAGCTCGGTCAGATCTTAGTCCACGTCACAGCTCGGTCAGATCTTAGTCCACGTCACAGCTCGGTCAGATCTTAGTCCACGTCACAGCTCGGTCAGATCTTAGTCCACGTCACAGCTCGGTCAGATCTTAGTCCACGTCACAGCTCGGTCAGATCTTAGTCCACGTCACAGCTCGGTCAGATCTTAGTCCACGTCACAGCTCGGTCAGATCTTAGTCCACGTCACAGCTCGGTCAGATCTTAGTCCATGTCACAGCTCGGTCAGATCTTAGTCCACGTCACAGCTCGGTCAGATCTTAGTCCACGTCACAGCTCGGTCAGATCTTAGTCCACGTCACAGCTCGGTCAGATCTTAGTCCACGTCACAGCTCGGTCAGATCTTAGTCCACGTCACAGCTCGGTCAGATCTTAGTCCATGTCACAGCTCGGTCAGATCTTAGTCCATGTCACAGCTCGGTCAGATCTTAGTCCATGTCACAGCTCGGTCAGATCTTAGTCCATGTCACAGCTCGGTCAGATCTTAGTCCACGTCACAGCTCGGTCAGATCTTAGTCCATGTCACAGCTCGGTCAGATCTGAGATGGTGAGCCCAATCGTTTATACTGGAAGGACTAGCTGTGCCTTTTTTTACCCGAGTTTTACCTACCTATTCCCAGATTATTTTACACCGGATGAAGTGAAGGAGGATTAAGGGGGAAGGAGGTAGGTTGGGGGGGGGGTGGGGGTGGGGGGGGGGTGATACCTCCGTTGCACGGTCCAGGTGTAACGCAGGACAGGAGGAGGATGTTATGATTACGATGCTGTTAGGTAGAAAGGGAAACGCGGGGAAGTTTGTGTTGCTAGATTTGTGACGGTTTAACTGGGTGAATAAATGGCATATTGATGTGAGATAAAAGACGGCTTCAGCTCGAGAGATGTAAGTGCAAGATTCAAGTCAAACTGACGGTTGTTTGCAGAAATCGTATACTGTGACATAACGAATATGTTTAACTGGAAAACACATTTTGCTTTCCTCGATAGTATATATCTTCAACCGCGAATACTAAAGGTAATCAGATGTGTATGGCACTGAAAGCACCCACAGTACAGAATCTGCACCAAACATGACCAACAGAGTCACGAAATCACACCTTTAATGAGTCATTCTCGTTGCCACAAACAGTACGAAAATCAAACACTTACACATGCACGCACGCACGCACGCACGCACGCACGCACACACACACACACACACACACACACACACACACACACCACACACACACACACACACACACACACACACACACTTTACATGTATACCTTTCTGCAAGAAATACTATTTAATTATCCTTCTGACAGCAGTTTCCTCCTTCTTCAAGTATGTTTGCTGGCATAATCATTACCGTATGTAAATAAGATCATCAATCTTATTTACATAATCATACCAAGCACGTGCCCTACACCTAATAAGAAACTCCTGCGAATTGCGCAAAATCATCATTACCACTAATTACACACAGGGGGAATGAGTTTACCGTCTCGTGGATTAATTAACTCAGGTCACAAGGACTGCATCTCATCACAGGTGATGGTTCTCGTTTGAGTTAGGTGAAGAGGAGGGGGGGGGAGAGAGAGAGAGAGAGAGAGAGAGAGAGAGAGAGAGAGAGAGAGAGAGAGAGAGAGAGAGAGAGAGAGAGAGAGAGAGAGAGAGAGGGAGATAGTCAGAGAGAGCGAGCGAGAGAGAGAGAAAGAGAGAGAGCGAGAGAGAGAGAGAGCGAGCGAGAGAGAGAGAGAGAGAGAGCGAGAGAGAGAGAGCGAGAGAGAGAGAGAGAGAGAGAGCGAGAGAGCGAGAGAGAGAGAGAGAGAGAGAGCGAGAGAGAGAGAGAGGGGGGGGGGGGGGTCGGGGGAATAGATAGAGAGACATACAAACAGACAGGCAGAAGAGATAAGAGAGCAGACAGACAGACAAAGCCCGCGCGCATGTGTATGTGCATGCGTGTGTGCGTGCCTGCCCGTGGTCGTGTGTGTTTTAATTTCTGTCCGGCTGTGTGAATGGATCTGCATACTCAAAAACCTGTATCTTTGCCATTGTCGTTGAAAATATGCGAACATAGCTACGCAACACCTAGAACATACAGCAAACTTCCATTTCAAAACTCCATCCATCAAACACAGAAAGGTAACACGTATTTTCACTCTGAGGACACAGGACACAGGTATTTACCTGTACACCTCACCCAGGTATCCAGGCAACTCACAGGTAAGAACGAAGGTATGAAGACTATAAAGGTAAGCTCTGAAGATTATCTACACCAGACGGATTATCGTACTTGACTCACTCGGATTCTGATAACAAGTTCAACGTTTCAAGTGCAGATAAACGGCACAGGTTGAATTTCCAAGTGTAGATACACAACA
>NW_027128999.1:0-15644 GCF_037325665.1 Littorina saxatilis
GTGCGTGCGTGTGTGCGTGCGTGTTTGTGTGTGCGCGTGCATGCGTGTTTGCGCTTGGGTGCGCAAGTTGATGCGGGTGTGTGCGAGTGATTGAGTGTGCGTAAGAATTCTATGTGTGTGGATGGGAATGGCGGGAGGGGGGGGGGGTGGACTTAAGTACACCAACCACGCAATGCATTGTAGTGACACGTTTAGCTGGTCCCTCATCAGATGTACAACTGTAAACTGATGATTCATCTGTTATGTTTCCTTTATTTTGCAGCCTCAGTCACCACGGCCACCCGTCAGAACGCAGGGGGACACCGCAAGGAAGTCCACGCGTGCACCGACCTGACCCCCAGTCCTCCCCAAGGTCAGTTGACACCCCCCCCCCCCCCCCCTGTTCCTCCTCCCCCGTTGTCCTTTCTCCCTGCACTACACTATGTCTGTACAGTGGAACCCCTTTCTAAGACCCCTAAATTAAGACGCCCTCCCTTTTGAGACCTTGTTTTCTCAGATTTTATGTTCAAAACCTCTGTAAAATTACCCCCATGTTAAGACTCCCTCCTTTATAAGACCTGATTTTCTCAGATTTGTGGAGATCGTAAGAGGGGTGTGTCACCGTGGCGTATCTGGAGAGTGTGGTGCTGTCGGCGAATTACACAACTGATGGAAACTACTCGACACAGCAATACATCCAATACATCTGACACTTTACATATAATCTTGTGTTAATACACATGAATAGGACCGTTTGTGTACTACAGCATAGTTTTTGTTTGTTCATCTCGCTGTTTTATTGTTCTTCATTCGCCCCCCTCTGCCCCGTTCTCTCTCTCTCTCTCTCTCTCTCTCTCTCTCTCTCTCTCTCTCTCTCTCTGTCCCTCTCTGTCTTTCTATCACTCCTCCCCTCTTCCCCCCCATCTCTTTCTCCCCCCCCCATCTCTCCACTTAATTGACACATATTTTGTTTGGTTTGTCTGTGCCTACCAGGAGCCAACCCGAGCTGAAGACAAGATTCTAAGCAGACGACACGAGATGTCCCTGACTCGTAACGATCTTTTTGGTCATCGGAGCTAGCACATGTGTTCCTGAGATGACTTTTCCTGGCAGACGTAGCGTGACGAGAACTGGAGACCAACCATTTCTGCGACAAAGGCCATCTGATTTTGGACATTCTACAGTCTCAGGCCATCATCTTTTGGGACATAGACTACTGATTGTGGCCATTCTATTGTCTTAGGCCATCATCTTTTGGGACATAGACTACTGATTTTGGACATGCTACGGTCGCATGCCATCCTCTTCTGCGAGTGAACTGACGATTTTGAACATTCTGTTTTCGCAAGCTATCATCTTTTCGACAAATCTTTTCTCTTTATGGAAATTTGACTGCCACAGACTTGGCATCCCCCAGAGGCCAATTACCAACAACAGCAGCCGCTGCTTCAAAGCGCCCCAGTCCAAGAAAGACTAAGTCTAATACAGAGGCTCGTTCTTTGCAAACACCATCATACAATGGAACAGCCTCACCGACCACACTGTCAGCCTATCTTCTCCCAACGCCTAATCGTCGGCAATCGAGAGGCAGTGGGTTTCTGACCAACCCAATTCCCGTTGTAATTTGTTTTGGTACATAATGCTGTACAGATATTATGGGACTGAAAACCTATGAAGAGGTCCTTTTAAATTGCGCTACGCACACCACCCGTCTCACAGACCCGAAATCGTCTCATGGATGTATCCAACGACCAACACCTAGTGGGAATCCGGATCCAGATTCAGATCCAGATTTAGATCTAGTTTCAGATGTAGATCTAGATTCAGATCCAGATAGACCATATGATTTTCGATATTCCGTTACCGTGGCCTAATCACTTTCGGAACGACTTCTGGTTTGAGATACCATGCTACCACTCTACTGTTGGGGACATGGACCATCTGATTTCGGATATTCGGCTGCTATCGCATACGATCTTTTCGACATAGACCACTAAATTGTGATACCGTGCTGTTACAGGCTATCATCTCCTGCGACCGAAAAAAACCAGAAAACGAAGACTGAGCTTTGTTGGGCGTTGCTTCTTCACCCCCCCCCCCCCCCCCCCCCCCCCCCCCCCACCTCCACCAAATAGATGGCGAGGGCGAAAGACTTCTCACAGTCATACGTCATCAATGACAGATGAAAGCAAAACAAAAACGATCGAAGAATACGTACAATTCGACTCATAGTTTCGATTACGGCGAATTCTGTGGAGAATCCCTTTTCGGCTGTTGCGCTATCCATCCAGTCAACAATTAATGAGTGATAGTGTTTCTGTTGTTATCTGTCTTGCCCTGTGTACAGTTGCTCTACTTGCGTTTGGCTGTCCATGTTATACAGCAGTACCTGTGATGTGTGGACCCTCCCATGAGAGGACACCTCCCTTAAAAGGACACCTGATCTTGTCCCTGTTTATATTATCTCTACCAAAGTATACCTGTCATGACAGGCCACCTGCAATGTAGGGACACTTTTGGCTGGTCCTAAGGGTGTCCTTTCATCACAGGTACCACTGTAGTTGTCAATGTGTTTGTCATGGTTGTCAAGGTGTTTGTCTTGGTTGTCAAGGTGTTTAATTTGTCATGGTTGTCAAGGTGTTTGCCATGGTTGTCACAGACTCGAAGTGAGGCTAACTGGCTCATCCAATCGTGTGCCTAGAGTCATTGCAAGCTTGATGTCATGTTGCTGTGTGGAGAATATTAGGAATGAAATAGGATAACCGCGAGTTTATCTTATTCTATTTTACTTCAATTCTTTTCTCTCTGTTTGTGTTCGGAAGGTTGTTTCTTTTAATCATTTCGGTGTTGAAGCAGAATAATTTTCAGTTGTTTTCTGATGATTTGTTTTTAATGCTATAAAATGTTCTGTGCACGATTTTTGAGACGCAT
Source organism: Littorina saxatilis (assembly GCF_037325665.1). Lineage (NCBI taxonomy): Eukaryota > Metazoa > Mollusca > Gastropoda > Littorinimorpha > Littorinidae > Littorina > Littorina saxatilis. The sequence goes on from NW_027128999.1 coordinate 2,911, forward strand.
GAGTGATGTCCCTTGATAACAGACTACACTTTAGTTGCATATTCATGTCTCCCTGGAGTTTCCTTTGTGTCGAAGTGAATATAACCAAAATTATCTGTGTGTGTGCGTGCGTACGTGCGTGCGTGCGTGAGTGTTTGTGCGTGCGTGCGTGCGTATGTGTGTGCGTGCGTGAGTGTGTGTGTGCGTGCGTGTGTGTGTGCGTGCGTGCGGGCGTGTGTGCGTGCGTGCGTACGTGCGAGCGCGTTCGTGTGTGAAAGACAGAGAGAGAGAAAGAGAGAGAGAGAGATTGATTGATTGATTAAACTTTATTACAGAAGGATGGAGATTTTAGGCGTTGCCTAGTCTTACAATCTGTCCTAAGAGAGAGAGAGAGAGAGAGAGAGAGAGAGAGAGAGAGAGAGAGAGAGAGAGAGAGAGAGAGAGAATCTCCAATTTGCCCGAAATATAGTAACTATCGATGTATTTTAGATTCTTTATATATTATTGACTTGTAATGGTTGTTATGTAAATGTATTGATTCATTTATTTGTCCTCCACTAGTGTGGTCAATACTTTGGTGAGTTTTACTCTGGTCAGTTGAGGATTGGGTAGAAATATTAGCATTCAGGCTCTGTATCTCTGCATACGAATCTCAAGATGTGTGATAAAACAAACGTTTAATGCACATGCATGCCCTGCTCAAACCAGACAGACAGAGAGAGAGAGAGAGAGAGAGTAATGTTATGAAATGATTATACTGGTAACCCGAATTGAACAATACTGATTAAACAATTGTGTATTTATTAACTTCTGTTCTTATCTCTTTATGCGTGTGCGTCTATATATATGTGTGTGCGACTGTGTGTGTCTGTGTGTGTGTGTGTGTGTGTGTGTGTGTGTGTGTGTGTGTGTGTGTGTGTGTGTGTGTGTGTGTGTGTGTGTGTGTGTGTGTTTTTAAGCGTTCTTAGACACAACAGTTTTTGTTAATACTTCTGTAAATCAGACGCAATCACACATTTTCATTTTTCATTTTCATAACTTCATTGTCCAATTGCTTAGAAATTCGGGTCGCTTTCTCCCAGTGGAAAGCTAGCAGCAACAGAGTCGCGCTACCCAGGTGTGTGCGTGTTAAGGTGTAATCTGCCACCGTAGGATCACAATTCCAGTGCTCTACCAACTGAGCGACCGGGCTCCCGAGACACACACAAACACACACGCGCACGCACGCACGCACGTGCACGCGCACACACACGCACGCACGCACGCACGCAAGCTCTTACGCACGCGCGCACACACACACACACACACACACACACACACACACACACGTACACAAAATAATGTGTACACACAATAATATCGTGTGTACACGTAAGAACAATACAAAGGTCGCACGAGAAAGTTGTTATGATCCATGATGATAACTTGGAAGGTTATAAAAACATAAAAACTCCCACCATTCCCGGGAAAAAAAAGGAGTATGACTGCCTGGAAGGCGGAGGAAAAAATGACTATACGCGAAAAATATGAATCGTGCCTTCGAGTGTACCCGGGAGTCGCATCCCTCGAACTCAGGAAAAAGATATGACACTCGAAGAAGAACTGTATACCAACATTAGCGCGCAGAGAGAGAGAGAGAGAGAGAGAGAGAGAGAGAGAGAGAGAGAGAGAGAGACAGAGACAGAGACAGAGAGAGAGAGAGACACACACACACACACACACACACACGCACACAAAGACACACACACACACACACACACACACACACACACACACACACACACACAGACAAGACACAGAGAAAGAGAGAAAAGGAGAGAGAGAGAGAGAGAGAGAGAGAGAGCTAGAGAGAGAGTGAGAGAGAGAGAGAGAGAGAGAGATAGAGAGAGAGGAAGAAAGACAGAGAGAGAAAGAACAAGTCGCGTAAGGCGAAAATACAATATTTAGTCAAGTAGCTGTCGAACTCACAGAATGAAACGCAATGCCATTTTACTCGTAGCATCGTCAGGCCACCGCTCATGGGGAAGGCAGTGAAATTGACAAGAAGAGCGGGGTAGTAGTTGCGCTAAGAAGGATAGCACGCTTTTCTGTACCTCTCTTTGTTTTAACTTTCTGAGCGTGTTTTTAATCCAAACATATCATATCTATATGTTTTTGGAATCAGGAACCGACAAGGAATAAGATGAAAGTGTTTTTAAATTGATTTGGACAATTTAATTTTGATAATAATTTTTATATATTTAATTTTGAGAGCTTGTTTTTAATCCGAATATAACATATTTATATGTTTTTGGAATCAGAAAATGATGGAGAATAAGATAAACGTAAATTTGGATCGTTTTATAAATTTTTATTTTTTTTTACAATTTTTAGATTTTTAATGACCAAAGTCATTAATTAATTTTTAAGCCACCAAGCTGAAATGCAATACCGAACCCCGGGCTTCGTCGAAGATTACTTGACCAAAATTTCAACCAATTTGGTTGAAAAATGAGGGCGTGACAGTGCCGCCTCAACTTTCACGAAAAGCCGGATATGACGTCATCAAAGACATTTATCAAAAAAATGAAAAAAACGTTCGGGGATTTCATACCCAGGAACTCTCATGTCAAATTTCATAAAGATCGGTCCAGTAGTTTCGTCTGAATCGCTCTACACACACACACACACACACACAGACACACACACAGACACACGCACATACACCACGACCCTCGTTTCGACTAAATATTGTATTTTCGCCTTACGCGACTTGTTTCTTTCTATAATAAGAGTATATCTTATAGCTCCTTAGCATATGTGCATTCTTCACTAGGATTTGGGCGCGAGACATTTTTGTTTCTTTGTTCCCCTAAATCATAGCGAAGAAAATGCGGTTTGTTCAACTAAGGACCAAAAAAAAAAGACTCTCGGAAAAAAATAACAATGGACAAGGGCACTCCTTATTTTCCTTAACCACTTTGTCTTAGAACCCCTTGACGATTTTTTCCCCAGTCTGTGTGCCTTCTAGGGTTTTTGAGGGTTTCCTAATTGGCCCCTGAAGGGGTGGTGGATTCTGGACCTCCATGTCCCTAAATTGGGTTAACAAGCACACAACAAAACAAACACACAAACAAAAGAACAAGCAAAGAAAGACAAGGAAAACTATTGAGAAGAAAAGAAGAAGACTATTTTAATTACATACATATAATCCTTTATATGTTCATGTTCGAGTTGTGTGCCCCCAATTCAAGGAATTTGTGTTTAAGCTGTCATACTTTACAGATGGAGTGAGCCGTGCCAATTATGTGCAAAGAAGTAAAGTAGAGAAATTATAAGTTTATTTTGTTCTTTGGGCACGGAGACCAACATGACCAGGGGCGGTATGCATAAGTAGAGGTAGACACTGTAGTCCGGCATAAATTGTACCCTCAGTGCAGTTTATCCCGGATTAAAGTCTCTAAACACCACTCCTGCATACGGGCCCAGCTCTTATTTGTGACCCTCCACCACGAAATGAGTCGCATGTCACCTCGCGCGGTTCTGCGCTAGGCTTAATAAAAGTCCGGGGAGTGTCTGGTAACAGTGTGAGGGTCACCTTAGTCACAGGCTTATAACGCAAACAGTTTTTGCTCTTTTCTAAAACGATTTTCACCACTGGATAGAGCATAAACAACTCTTTAGACAAATTTAAAACTATGAAAATCATGCAAAGGTGGCATGCGACTCATTACGTGGTGGAGGGTCACATTTTTGTTTTTAGATCGGCGGCACGAACACGGCGTTTTCGTAGGAAGGACTGTGGTGAGGGACATGTCATGATGTGATGCACAAAAAGGCAATAGTTGCCGGTATTCAATTCAAGCTGGGGATTAGCAGTGATGTACATTTTTCTAGCAGCCTTTAGGACAATATTGTCCTGAAGACTGAAAATCAATAGGACACAGTGTCCTGAGATTGCAATTTCAATAGGACAAAAACACGACTCGTAAAACCGCAGTTAAAAAGATTTTTCAGTTTAAATTCTTCCACCTTCCGCGACTGTCATGACTAGATACTCAAAGGATTGAATCACATTTCAAAGTTATTTGAACAGTTGTCGGTTTTTGTTCACTGCCCATCTGTCGACAATGTTTTTCAGGAAGGCATCTGACCGTTCTGCGGGTCCCTCAGAGAAGGAACGTGATTTCTTGTCTTTCATTCAACTCTTTGACTTGGGTTGTCTCTTTCGTGCTCGTCGACGTACTTGCAGTTGCACTTTCACCATCACTCTCCACTTCGACGAGTTCGTTCTCGGTTGACGTTGTTGTTGGTTCAGCTGAAGCCACAGTGGCTGGCGAACGCAGCATGGACATCAATGTCTGCTGATTTTTATCTGCTTTGAGCTTTTTTTTTCGGACCCATGTCGTTTCTCTTTCGTTTTATTTTCGTTCGAACGCACAACGGTTTTTCCGGATATTATGACGAAAAGCCAATGCCTTCCGCATGTGCGAACATGCACGGGTGGTTCCCATTGGTTTAAACGATTTTATTGCTGAGCCAATGAATGCACTCGAGGCACCATATGGGTTCGGTTTTCTTTTTATATTTAGTCAAGTTTTGACTAAATATTTTAACATCGAGGGGGAATCGAAACGAGGGTCGTGGTGTGTGTCTGTGTGTCTGTGTGTGTGTGTAGAGCGATTCAGACTAAACTACTAGACCGATCTTTATGAAATTTGACATGAGAGTTCCTGGGTATGAAATCCCCGAACGTTTTTTTCATTTTTTTGATAAATGTCTTTGATGACGTCATATCCGGCTTTTCGTGAAAGTTGAGGCGGCACTGTCACGCCCTCATTTTTCAACCAAATTAGTTGAAATTTTGGTCAAGTAATCTTCGACGAAGCCCGGACTTCGGTATTGCATTTCAGCTTAGTGGCTTAAAAATTAATTAATGACTTTGGTCATTAAAAATCTGAAAATTGTAAAAAAAAATAAAAATTTATAAAACGATCCAAATTTACGTTTATCTTATTTTCCATCATTTGCTGATTCCAAAAACATATAAATATGTTATATTCGGATTAAAAACAAGCTCTGAAAATTAAATATATAAAAATTATTATCAAAATTAAATTGTCCAAATCAATTTAAAAACACTTTCATCTTATTCCTTGTCGGTTCCTGATTCCAAAAACATATAGATATGATATGTTTGGATTAAAAACACGCTCAGAAAGTTAAAACAAAGAGAGGTACAGAAAAGCGTGCTATCCTTCTTAGCGCAACTACTACCCCGCTCTTCTTGTCAATTTCACTGCCTTTGCCATGAGCGGTGGACTGACGATGCTACGAGTATACGGTCTTGCTGAAAAATGGCAGCTACTTGACTAAATATTGTATTTTCGCCTTACGCGACTTGTTTTTATATTTAGTCAAGTTTTGACTAAATATTTTAACATCGAGGGGGAATCGAAACGAGGGTCGTGGTGTATGTGCGTGTGTCTGTGTGTGTGTGTGTGTGTGTGTAGAGCGATTCAGACTAAACTACTGGACCGATCTTTATGAAATTATTTAGTCAAGTTTTGACTAAATATTTTAACATCGAGGGGGAATCGAAACGAGGGTCGTGGTGTATGTGCGTGTGTCTCTGTGTGTGTGTGTGTGTGTGTGTGTGTGTGTGTGTGTGTGTGTGTGTGTGTGTGTGTGTGTGTGTGTAGAGCGATTCAGACTAAACTACTGGACCGATCTTTATGAAATTTGACATGAGAGTTCCTGGGTATGAAATCCCCGAACGTTTTTTTCATTTTTTTGATAAATGTCTTTGATGACGTCATATCCGGCTTTTCGTGAAAGTTGAGGCGGCACTGTCACGCCCTCATTTTTCAACCAAATTGGTTGAAATTCTGGTCAAGTAATCTTCGACGAAGCCCGGACTTCGGTATTGCATTTCAGCTTGGTGGCTTAAAAATTAATTAATGACTTTGGTCATTAAAAATCTGAACATTGTAAAAAAAATAAAAATTTATAAAACGATCCAAATTTACGTTTATCTTATTTTGCATTATTTGCTGATTCCAAAAACATATAAATATGTTATATTCGGATTAAAAACAAGCTCTGAAAATTAAATATATAAAAATTATTATCAAAATTAAATTGTCCAAATCAATTTAAAAACACTTTCATCTTATTCCTTGTCGGTTCCTGATTCCAAAAACATATAGATATGATATGTTTGGATTAAAAACACGCTCAGAAAGTTAAAACAAAGAGAGGTACAGAAAAGCGTGCTATCCTTCTTAGCGCAACTACTACCCCGCTCTTCTTGTCAATTTCACTGCCTTTGCCATGAGCGGTGGACTGACGATGCTACGAGTATACGGTCTTGCTGAAAAATGGCATTGCGTTCAGTTTCATTCTGTGAGTTCGACAGCTACTTGACTAAATATTGTATTTTCGCCTTACGCGACTTGTTTTTTGTTGTTTTTTTCTTTTTTTGACAAATGTAATAAAAAGTTATAGGATCAGCCCCTAAAAATAGGGTAGGTCGGGTTACCGTAACCACACCTATTTTTTTTTTAGGCCTTATACAGCCCGAGATCAACTTCGCGAAGTCTTTTTTTTTTACCGATAACTCAGTGCTAAAGCTCCGTGCTGCCAGCTTCGCAAAGTATACTTCAAATAGTCGTCTTCTCCATATCAAGGACAGACTTAGAATGATCCTATGACCTGCCTCTTTGTCTCTGTTAGCTGAGGAGGTGATTAATCTGCATATTCTGACAGTATGATTTTTGTATACATGTATTGTTGTCACGCGCTTTGAACTTCTGATAAGGCGCTTTATAAATGCCCGTTATTATTATTATATTATTATATATTCCATCACAACCATATGGATATCCCATCACAACCGAGTTTCGATCTCAACTGTCATTGGTCATTGTCTTTGATTTCAGAGTACAATTGAATAATTTATAGAGGTCATCTGCATATTCAGAGTTTACAGATGGACTACTTTTTTCAACATACGACTGAAATATTGTGTGGTGTCAAAGTCAATATCACGTATAGGTACAGGCCTACATGTGTCAATATTGAGAAAATAAAGAATACTTCATACGATACGCACATTCTGCATGGATTTAAAGAGCGGAGTCGAGATATTTCGCTGGCTGAAGCGACTGCATGGTCAAAGGCATGTTCAACGAGTATCGCGAGTGGGATCAAGGGACGATACTCCCTAATTTTTACACAGACAGCCATCTACACACATAGGTGGTTTTACAGTCATTTGGGGTCGGCTGTGTATCAAAATGCCATCTTGCTCAAAACACAGGCATTTGGGGTCTCTTTTGTTTTAAGTGTTAGAAAGTTTCTTAAAACTTCAATGAGCGTTAAATGCCATTTTAAAGTGTGAAAACTCATTTCAGGAGGTTATTACATAAAATGCAACCTCCAGCGTGATTTTTAGAAAAACAGACATTTGGGGACGATGTTTGCTGTATAGCAGTGAAATGGGGACGTATGTGTACACAAAGTGCAGAGCTAGAATTACGTTATCGGTGCTATGAATGTTTTAGGTGTTAGAAAGTTTGTTAAAACTTCAATGAGCGTTAAATGCCATTCTAAAGTGTCAAAACTCATTTCAGGAGGTTATTACATAAAATGCAACCTCCAGCGTGATTTTTTAGAAACAAACAGGTATTTGGGGACGATGTTTGCTGTACAGCAGTGAAATGGGGACGTCCAAAAGTGCAGAGCTCCCGCAGAGCTATATGAATGGTTTCATCACATACATGGCGCTAGGCGACATATGTTGTGAAAAATTTTACAAATCACGTTTTTGCGCCCGATATTTTCTTGTCATCTCCAAAGTCAAGGGACAAACACGAAATTCCTTGACTTTTGGGGTAGCGCGACTCTGTTAATTTTAAGAATTAAAAAAAAAAAAATTCATTACTAGGATGCCCCATCGTTGGGAAATTCCGGTCGCTTCCTCCGAGTGGAAAGCTAGCAGTGACAGAGTCGCACTACCCCAAGTCAAGGGATCTATTAGTCCTGTTTCGCCGTTATCCCAATTCGCCCCCATCCCATTTTGGCGACATTTCTCAGGCCAAGTGTCATTTTACCACCATATCATGTACCATTAACTCCACATTCCATTTTGGCGCAATCCCGTTTCGCCGTTAACCCATTTCGCCCCATCCCATTTTGGCGACATTTTACAGGCCAAGTGTCATTTTACCACCATGTCATGTACCATTAGCTCCACGTCCCATTTTGGCGCAATCCCGTTTGGCCGTTAGCCCATTTCGCCCCCATCCCATTTTTGCGACATTTTACAGGCCAAGTGTCATTTTACCACCATGTCATGTACCATTAGCTCCACGTCCCATTTTGGCGCAATCCCGTTTGGCCGTTATCCCATTTTGCCCCCATCCCATTTTTGCGACATTTCATAGGCCATGTGTCATTTTACATGCCATTCTAAAGTGTCAAAACTCATTTCAGGAGGTTATTACATAAAATGCAACCTCCAGCGTGATTTTTTTTAGAAACAAACAGGTATTTGGGGACGATGTTTGCTGTACAGCAGTGAAATGGGGACGTCCAAAAGTGCAGAGCTCCCGCAGAGCTATATGAATGGTTTCATCACATACATGGCGCTAGGCGACATATGTTGTGAAAAATTTTACAAATCACGTTTTTGCGCCCGATATTTTCTTGTCATCTCCAAAGTCAAGGGACAAACACGAAATTCCTTGACTTTTGGGGTAGCGCGACTCTGTTAATTTTAGGAATTTAAAAAAAAAAAAATTAATTACTAGGATGTCCCATCGTTGGGAAATTCCGGTCGCTTCCTCCGAGTGGAAAGCTAGCAGTGACAGAGTCGCACTACCCCAAGTCAAGGGATCTATTAGTCCTGTTTCGCCGTTATCCCAATTCGCCCCCATCCCATTTTGGCGACATTTCTCAGGCCTAGTGTCATTTTACCACCATATCATGTACCAATAGCCCCACATCCTATTTTGGCGCAATCCCGTTTGGCCGTTAGCCCATTTCGCCCCCATCCCATTTTTGCGACATTTTACAGGCCAAGTGTCATTTTACCACCATGTCATGTACCATTAGCTCCACTTCCCATTTTGGCGCAATCCCGTTTCGCCGTTATCCCATTTTGCCCCCATCCCATTTTTGCGACATTTCATAGGCCATGTGTCATTTTACCACCGTGTCAAACCACTAGCGCCACATTCCATTTTGTCGCCATGCCGTTTTGCTGTCATCCCATTTTGCCGCCATCTCTATTTCGCGACATTTTGGATTGTGGCAAAAATGGAATTTGGCCTAAACGGAATGTCTTCCTAGTTGAATAACGCAGTATAGTAGTATAGTGAGGCTTGGCAAGAAGAATAAATAAAAAATGTGATGGCGGCCAAATGGGATGGTGTCAAAATGGGATGACGTGCTATTGTTATGACACGGTAGTAAAATGACGCTTGGCTTGTGAAATGTCGCGACAATGGGATGGGGGATAAATGGAATACGGTGAAACGGCATGGCGGCCAAATGGGATATGGTGTCAAAATGGGATGTCGCGCTATTGTTATGACATGTAAGTAAAATGCCCTGTCACATAGTCTCAATCCAAATTGGAAATCCATAGCATCATCATTATAATCATCCTCATCTCATTAATCATCCAAAATTATAAATTTTATAAAATGACGCTTGGCTTGTGAAATGTCGCGAAAATGGGATAGGGAAAAAAATGGGACGGCGGCAAAATGGGATTGCACCAAAATGTAATGTGGATCAGCCACTAGATTTCCAATTTTAAAGTCTTAGGTATGACCCGGTGTGACGTTTTCATCTTTCGCCGTGTTGATATTTCGATTTTCGGCCTCGTTGATCTAGTATAAACTCTACACTGAACAAAAAAACCACCCTTCGATAGTACTGATGAGCGACCTTGTGTACCTTACATTCATGGGGCCAAATTTGTCCAACCAATTATTTTATTTAACTTAGAAATTTGATTCATCCTAAAATGTTTCCCTTCTTACTCAAGGGACGTAACCACTCGGTACACGTTTTCGAAGAATTCGATTTTGGGAGTGAAATCTATTTAATTTCACAACCAATTTTTTTTCACATGCAAGAAACTGACATGCTTTTCGTCCATAAATAATTTCTCTTCTTAATTTTACCAGGAAACAACATTTCGGTCTCGAGTAAATATCGAGGGGGAAATATGTACACAGGCGAAAGATGAAATCGTGACACCGGCCGAGGTTCAAACCCACGACCTCCCGATCACGGGGCGGACGCCTTACCACTAAGCTAATCGTGCCGGTTTACCCTTGAGTGACAGACGGACAGACAAAAGAATATACAGACAGACCGTAATTAACACAAACACACACACTCAGCAGAGCAAAGCGGTATAACACACAAACTCAGCAGAGCAAGGCAGTATTACACACACAGACTCTGCAGAGCAACTAAGTCGGTGACACACAGACACAGTTATTTGGGGACGATGTTTGCTGTATAGCAGTGAAATGGGGACGTCCAAAAACCGATAGCTCTGCGCTGTGCTATGAATGGTTTCATCAGTTACATATGGCGCTAGGCGACATAAGAGTATTTCCAATCCAGTCAGTAGCTAGCATTCACGACCCTGACAACGGATGGTTTGAGTCTGATTTATGAGAATGAGAATGAGGGAGAGAGAGTTGTATTAAATTGAATTGAATTAAATTGAATTGAATTTATCTTTCTCTTAACACTGTAACAGAACAAGAAATGCTAAAATGTTTTTTTTCCATCCCGCCCTCGCCCATTGAGTTGAAATAGAAGTTAACCACATTATGTTTGAAAATGTTCCAGTGCTTTATGTACAATAATGTTTCAATACAATCATAGTGTATTAACATTTTACCAGTATCAGCTGCAAAATAGAAGTAGTGCTTTACAAGTTTCGAAAGAGAAACAGCATGTAATGATACGTAAATGGTGTACAGCAGTGAATTGGGGACTGTTTCCCAAACAGCAGTCAGATGGGGTCTGGTTGTTGTACAGCAGTCATTTGGAGGCACAAGCTAAAACTGCTTCAGAGATGTGTGTTTTTCATTGGCTTTGATCTCCGCTGAGAGGGAGAGAGTCAGAAAGAGCGACATAGACAGATAGACAGAGACAGAGAGACAGACCGAGACAACAAAGGAGAGGTTAAGGACACCCCCTTACCCTTGAGTGACAGACGGACAGACAAAAGAATATACAGACAGACAGACCGTAATTAACACAAACACACTCAGCAGAGCAAAGCGGTATAACACAAACTCTGCAGCAAGGCAGTATTACACACACACACACACACACACACACACACACACTCTGCAGAGCAACTAAGTCGGTGACACACAGACACAGGTATTTGGGGACGATGTATGCTGTACAGCAGTGAAATGTGCTTGTTTGTTTGTTTGTTTGTTTGCTTCACGCCCAACCGACCACGAAGGGCCATATCAGGGCGGTGCTGCTTTGACATATAACGTGCGCCACACACAAGACAGAAGTCGCAGCACAGGCTTCATGTCTTACCCAGTCACATTATTCTGACACCGGACCAACCAGTCCTAGCACTAACCCCATAATGCCAGACGCCAGGCGGAGCAGCCACTAGATTGCCAATTTTAAAGTCTTAGGTATGACCCGGCCGGGTTTCGAACCCACGACCTCCCGATCACGGGGCGGACGCCTTACCACTAGGCCACCGTGCCGGTATGGTTTGAGTCCTATTTATGAGAACGAGAATGAGGGAGAGTTGATTGTATTGAATTGAATTGAATTAAATTGAATTGAATTGATCTTTATCTTAACACTGTAACAGAATAGGAAATGCTAAACTACTTTTTTTTTTCATCCCGCCCTCGCTCATTGAGGTGAAATAGAAGTTAACCACATTATGTTTGAAAATGTTTCCAGTGCATTATGTACAATAATGTTTTAATACAATCATAGAGTATTTAACGTTTTACCAGTATCAGCTGCAAATTATAGTAGTAGTGCTTTACGAGTTTTGCAAGAGAAGCAGCATGTAATGATACGTAAATGTGATATAATACAACAGCGATCAAAGTTCAAGTCTGAAGGTAGGCTCTGAGAAGTGTAACCAGTGCATGCAAATCCTTGGCGATATGATTTATCTCAATAAGGTACAGTGTTCGTCGCACATCCGCAGGCTCCTCAATAAATGCCAGTCGTTCTGATTCATCATAACTCATGTCTGCTTTGTCCCTGAATAACGTCCAGTACAATGTTTCAGCTTTGGTACAATCGTAGGTGAACATGAAGTCATCTGATTTTGCAAGCAGCTGTTTGGATGAAGCATTGTACACCATTCTAATCACTTTCTTTCGTGTTCTGGGGTTCGTAGTAATTTCTAAAGCAAGTGCTTTTACTTCCCCTAGACTGTACTCCCTTTCCAAAGCATCCTTTTCAGCTTTAGTCAACTGCTTTTCCACTGGTTCCTCTGTATCACTCTCTGACGTAAAATATCTGTCCTTGTCACTGTCAGTGGCCACGCATGTGGAGTCAACGGATTGCTGCAAGGCAGGTTCCGTCAGCTTGGATGGAATGTGGCTCCGTGATTCACGTGCTTCAATGTTCACAACACAGCTTGCCTCGCTGTCAATGCGTTCGCCGGCGTGTAGTCTCATTTTCTGTTTGTGCCTAACGTCGGGAACTTTGTCGTACGTGTTTGTGTGAATTATGCCTGATGTGTG
>NW_027129000.1:0-2000 GCF_037325665.1 Littorina saxatilis
TTCTTCTTTTCTTTCTTTCTGTTACATTTGAAGCAAGTGTAAATGCTATTGCTGTTTCTTTCTTTCTTTCTTTCTTTCTTTCTTTCTCACCTTTTTTTCTTTCCAGAACGTTCATACTGGTAATTATATCTGAAATGGATTGTTTTTAAATCATTTAGATTCAGACTTGCCCTTGACATTATGAAAAAAATATCCCTCGCCTTTAGAAGAGAGGAAACTTTGCAGACCCTCTAGACTTAAAGCCCACGCATCTACTTCCATTCTATTCTTCTTTCAATTATCATCTTCAGTAGTTGTTCATTCGCTGGTGGAAACTTTGCCAATCAAACGACGAATAAACAAACGACGACTCAAATTGCAACTTTTCTGTTTCCAACCACCAAACGTGTATGCGTATGATAATTCGTATTCCTTTCAACGATAAATTTGCTTTAATCCCGTCCTTACGACAAAAGGATCCTTCCTACAACTGTCCTTGTGCAAATTATCAATCAACAGAATTTCTAAGGGTCACTCAATTCTTGTTCGTCTCAATAGAAAAAAATCAAATAAAATTCGTACAGCTTTTCTGGAGACGATGTCCATGAGGGTCATGGGAACAGATATTTTTGCGTCTCCAAGGAAGATGCCGAAACCTTGACCTTGTATGACCTTGTCCACTCTGACGTCACGATTTCCATACACCTGGAGGTGACTGAAGGGCATGGAAAAGTGGGGCGTGCAACCTGCATACAGATTCGATAAAGGTTATTGACGGTAGCCGACAGACAGACGCAGAGATACACGTACAGCCAGACGCACGCACGTACGCACAAACGCACGCACGCGCACGCACGCACGCACAAACGCACACACACACACACACACACACACACACACACACACACACACACACACATACTCTATCTTTCGCTCTCTCTTTCTCTCTCTCTCTCTCTCTCTCTCTCTCTCTCTCTCTCACACACACACACACACACACACACACACACACACACCCAAACACACACACACACACACACACACACACACACATACACAGTACAGACACACTCTATCTCTCTCTCTCACACCCACATACACACACACACACACACACACACACACACACACAAACACACACATACACACACACTCACACACACCGAGGCTAAACACACAAAAACGATAACTCGTGCAATCATGCAGCAAATAGCCCCACACTTATTTCAAATTTCCCTGAGCTACGTACCATATTATGAGGTATTTCAAATATGCTGGCTATTAGCAAATAATAAAAGATATGTCGAACAAAATCGATACCAACGTGAGCCGGCAGGCAAATGATCCAATCATTTGCGACAAATGGCTGTAATTATTGTTTCTAACAATCAGAATATTAGAAATAACGGTTTTATTATCGCGTAATTGCAAACAAAATAATAACCGAAGCGAGTCTGCAGGAAAGATGCCGCCACTTTGGTTTCGCTGGTTACTAAGAATTGGCTTCTTAGTACTTGTCACGCCGTAAAATGTGTCATTTAAAGGTAAGAGTGTCAATCCATAGAGAAACACATGTACCGTAAACTACCTTGAATACGCCCAGTATCGAGTAAACGCCCACCCCCTACTTTTGGTAACATTCTGCGCACATGGTACAGTACCTAGCAAACGCCCACCCCCCATTTTCGATCATTAGAGTGAAAGGAAATTTTAAAAAAAGAGTATGTGTTCGTGTGTGTGTGTGTGTGTGTGTGTGTGTGTGTGTATATGTGTGTGTGTGTGTGTGTGTGTGTGTGTGTGTGTGTGTGAGTGTGAGTATGTGTGTGTCAGTGTGTGTGTGTGTGTGTGTATGTGTGTGAGATAGAGAGAGAGAGAGAGAGAGAGAGAGGGGGGGAGAGAGAGCGAGAGAGAGAGAGAGAGAGAGAGAGAGAGAGAGAGAGAGAGAGAGAGAGAGAGAGAGAGAGTGAGAGAATGAGAGAGATGGACGTCAGTTCTGTGCAAGAACGCATCCTTTGAACTCT
>NW_027129001.1:0-15000 GCF_037325665.1 Littorina saxatilis
TTTATTACTCAAGGATGGAGATTTTAGGCTGACGCCAAGTCTTACAATCCGTTCCAGCTAAAACATATTTAATGTGTTGATTATCTTTGCTAGAGCTGTGTGTTTCTTTTATGCTTATCAATAAATGTTACACGTTTTATGTAATTACAATGATTATTTTAGAAGTTTTTTAAATGGTCAATGGTGTGGGCTGACCAACGGGCTGACCAACGGACAGACGGACGGAGCGACAAAGGGCCGCATAGTGGTTCAGCAGTGGGCTGAGATGATCAATAATCAATCGGCCTTGTAAAACTTACACTTTTTTAACACTTAAAAATGATGACTATTGATTTATAATGAATCAATAAACAAGACAGGTAAGTTGTTGGAACGTTTAATTTGACAAAACAAAACAAACCGTTCACAAACATATCGACCCAACGGTCTTTTAAGTGCACAGACAAACAATAAGTAGACACAACTTAGCTTGACGGAATGTGCGGCCGCTTGCTAGGAAGTCACAAGCGAATAAATGAATGTTATCGTTATATAACATTGTATTCACACGCGCCACATCAGTAATGTTCAAGTGCCACGCCAGTGACACTAAATGCTAACCTCTTGCCGGAAGGACGCATTTGATATTTGCAATTTCTTTCATATTTCAGAAACTACGATATGTCTTGACTATGATCTACCAAAAGTACATGGCTTTGTTGGTTAAACTCATAGAATATCAGCATTATCCTTGGTGATCAAAAAGCATGCGAGCATTTCTGCCACGTCAATGACCTTTTTTTCAAACTCAGGTTAACTAACCTTTGTTTATCTTTTTACTTACACATTAGTCAGCCGGTGTAACACGAGAAAATTACTCCCACGAGATTTTTACTCCGGAGTAAACATTTCGTACGAAAAAGTTACTCCCTTTACGAAAAAAGCACTCCCCCATTGCACGAGAAAATTACTCCCCAAGACAGGTGAGTTCCGAGTAAACATTTCGTACAAAAATGTTACTCCCCTGACGAATAAATAACGAATAAATTACTTCACCCCAACACGAGCAATTTAACTTCCCATGCCAGATGTACGAAATTTTTACTCCCTTGTCCTCTGTTAGTCTTGGTGGTGGAAGGGGTGGAAGGAGGGTAGCGCGACATTCGTGTGCGCGAGATCACTTATTGGCATTATCCCTTCGCCCGGATCCCATTTTTGCGTACGAGATTTTTACTGGAAGTAAAAAAAATGGGGAGTAAACATTTCGTGGAGGGGGTAATTTTTTTGTGCCTTGGGGAATTCTTTTCTCGTACGAAAAGTGTACTCGGAGAAAGAATTTCGTACGAAATATTTACCCCGGAGTAAATTTTTCGTGGAGTAAAAATTTCGTGTTACACCGGGGTAGAAAGGCTGTCATGTTTGAAGAAATCTCAGCGCAATTTTAAATTGATAAAAGCATCATAATATTATTTTCATGGCAAATCATATCTGAATCTTTTGCGCAAATACCACGTCAGTGACGCTGGAAATGCCCTTTTAAGTTCATAAAAGCATTATAAACATTATTTTAATGGCTAATAATATCTAAACTTGTTGTGCGAATGCCACGCCAGTGACGCTCGATTTGTTCTCGACAGGTATGGGATGGCGCACAAACTTTGTATGCGCTTGTATGTATGTGTGTGTGGGTGTGCGGGTGTGCGGGTGTGTATGTGTGTGTGTGTGGTTGTGCGGGTGTGTGTGTGTGTGTGTGTGTGTGTGTGTGTGTGTGTGTGTGTGTGAGAGAGAGAGGGAGAGAGAGAGGGAGAGGGAGAGGAGCGATTTGTCCTTCGCTGGGGGTATGCAGTGCATTGGCATTGCCCTTCTACTAACTCGTTTTATGGCACATAATATCTAAACTTGTTGTGCGAATGCCACGTCAGTGACGCTGGAATTGCCCTTTACAGGTATGGGATGGTGCACTAACTTGCTCGATCGTTAACACGTGAAGGAAAGTATGTTTAAAAGATAACGTTTTGTCTTCAGGTGTACAGCTTGGCGGCGCCTGTACCAAAAAAGATGAGTGCACTGCCACAGTGCCTAACAGTTACTGCGTGGGGTTGACGCCTAACCAAATATGCGCCTGTGATGGAAATTATCAGCTTTCACATGACTACAAAAAATGTGAACCAATCGGTATGATAACACCCTTTTTTCTTTGTCGTTTTGTTTTATGATAACCTACCTGTGTTCAAAATTAAATTATTAAAGATCTGACATGGGGTATATTGTGTTATAACGTTTTTACCACTAAACTTATAATTCCTTTCCGTGTACGACTTCAGCAATCCTGGACACTATTCTGCATGCAATTTTTTAAGTGACATATTATGATATATTGATACTTTCTATCCGGTATCCATCCGTCTCCTGAAGACAATTCGTTGTTTATTATACGCATCTTCGAACATGTCAATGACAATCACATTCAAAATCATAGTGTTTTAGAGAAAATCATATTTGACCAGCCCCAGATAAAAATGGTTTAAAAAAAATATTACGTGGGTAACCCTCCTCTTTTATTTTTTACATATTTCTACATAATAAGTAGAAGAATCTATTCTCACAATTTTAAATGCATCTGACCTGGAAATGCACTAGTATTTCCATATAACATGCATGTCAATGCAAATCGAGTTTGATAAATGAATCTCACATTTGTCACATGTGCACATTTACGCACATACTATAATTATGCACCCATCTATTCTTAAATATATGCATAGACGCAAGCACTCCGGAATGCAAACGCAATGGACACAAACACACGCACAAACACACGCACGTACACTCCCCCCACACACACTCCCCCCGCACACACTCACACACACACACACACACACACACACAAGCACACACACATGCACACACACACACACACACACACACACACACACAAGACATTATCAAAACAACGATTTTGTTCCTTTCTTTTAGGTTCAACACCTAGTGGATCTAGTGGAGCGACAGTGGCAGCCACGATGATCCTGACTGTGCTGTGTCTTCTGACCGCACCACTCTTCTAGGAAGCCAAACTATTCGTCACACAAAACGCATCACCCATGACGACAAAGATATTTTTAAGTTTAAAAGTTATTATTTTTCGATTGATTAATTGATTGATTGATTTATTGTTTGAATTATTGATTGATTGATTGATTGATTTTGTGTGTGATTTTAATTGTGTGTTTTTTAGAATATATGTTGGTTATTCTTCTCTAACAGCAATTTTGTTTGTTTTAAAGGTTATTGTTTAACTGATTCAGTCGCTAGGGTACGTGAAGAATCCATTTGGTCGGTTTGGAAATGCTATATGATTATCTTGGTCAACGCGTTCTTATCTTTCATCTCGAATTTGCTCAGCCAGGAGGACGTGAGTCGATCCTTCTTCTCCAAACCGGCAAATGATACAGGGCCCCCGCTCCTGTAGAACAACATGGACACTTCTGCACTTTAGCCAGACTCTCTGTTTCAGTGGTTTAAACGTCACTTCCTGTCGTGTACGCGTCACTTCTGGGATGTGACGTAATCTATGCAGCTGATTGAATCAGAAAGATCGCGTCAGCTGAGTAGAGAAAACCCAATGAAACAAAATCTTCTGTATAGACCTACTCTCAAGTAAATCATGACTATGATAGATACTCAGGTATTTCCATGTTTATTAGGGTAAAGGGGGGTAATTTGGACACCCTAAGAATTAGACGCTGTGGCTGGCCTATAGAAGTCGGTGAGCAAAGACGGTGAGGGTTTATCTCAAGATTGGGGTTAAACCTACACAAATGCAAGTGACATAAAGGATCTTAGGTGTTTTGTCAACACACGGACTTGTTTCTTGAAATGTGAGAAAAGTTAAAAAATTTCGACTAGTCGGGTTAATTCAACAGGGCAAATTTCAAATTAGCCGAACTCATTTGCATAGGTATCTTACCCAAGCCGACTATCTTCCATTGCTGCCAGAGCTTTCTTCATGTCTTCTTAAGACCATTTTCCATGACTGAAAGACCAAAGAGTAGAGATATTGGAATTTTCTAACATCAATACTCAAACAAATCCAAAAACAAAGAGACTGCCAACGTTCCAAAATTCAGAACCAAAAAACAACAACCAACAAACAACAAACAACAAACAACAACCAACAACCTACCTTTTTTGTTTTTTGATTCTCAATACTCAAACAGTTAGACATTCAGCGACATTCAGCTAATATATTTTAAAAGTTCTCATCACCTACCACCCGTTGTTAGTCGTTGCGCCATGTTTTCTTATGCAAACGTCATTGACAATCACCAGTAACGTAAAAATACAGTGGCATAAAAAATGGTTGGTGCTCTTAAAATATGCGCCTTGTTCAATTTACATTCCCTGTTCAATCCCCCCCCCCCCCCTTACCCTACTGTTTGATGAAGTTCTTTCTTACACAATGGACATTAGGTAGATTCTCCACCCTTTCAACACAAAGAACAGGTTTCCGAGTTCTCATTCAAAATAAACTTTATATTCTAATTTATTTCTTTGTCTATGGGCAGAATGTGTGTGTGTGTGTGTGTGTGTGTGTGTGTGTGTGTGTGTGTGTGTGTGTGTGTGTGTGTGTGTGTGTGTGTGTGAGAGAGCGCTGTCTCGGACGCATAGTTTCAGCTAGCCCTTGGCTTCCTAGTCATGTGACAAAAAATGCAGGCCAACATATTGACTTAATGTATTGATTTTTTCTTCACACGACTTGCTTTTTAATATTAAGAACGAGTTCAAACATTGCCACACACGGATAATGTCTTATCTTATCTTATAGATTCCAACGGTGCTACGAAAACACAAATGGAAATTAAGGTAAGCTTGGAGTTGGATCTTTGTCAGACTCGTTGATAACTGAGGAAGAGTTGAGAGGTTTATATCAGCGTAGGCCTATACTACTTCCTTCTCTAAAGCGATCTTGAATTCTCTTAAAGTCTGAGCGTTAAATCAGGCTCGGGCAGGCATAAAGACAAGCAGTTTAAAAAACGTACATGGCAGACACATTGAAAAACATGCTTGGCTCGCGCTCTGTTTCTCTGTCTCTCACGCGCAAGCACGCACGCACGCACGCACGCACGCACACTCTCACATACACACACACACACATACACATACACATACACACACACACACATACACATCCCCCCACACACACATACACACACACAGACACACACACACACACACACATCCCCCTCACACACACACACACACAGACCCTCCCCCCACGCACACACACACACGCACACACACGCACACACACACACACATACACACACACACATTAAGTTACATCTCTTCCTTCGACTTGCACATTTATATTTTTGGAGACAGAGACAGAGATAGAAAGACACCGAGACAGGGGAGCATGTTTGTATATGCGCTTGTGTGATTTTGAACGACAGTAGAACACGCAGTCGCTTTCCTCTTAGTAACAAGTGTAAACCTGAAACAAGCCAGTGAGCAAATATCCCAATGGTGTCCTTATGTCGTATTATGTAAGTGCAACGGGAATATGTATGTGAAATCAAATAAAACAGAAAGAAAGAACAAAAGAAAATAGAACAAGTCGCGTAAGGCGAAAATACAACATTTAGTCAAGTAGCTGTCGAACTCACAGAATGAAACTGAACGCAATGCCATTTTTCAGCAAGACCGTATACTCGTAACATCGTCAGTCCACCGCTCACGGCAAAGGCAGTGAAATTGACAAGAAGAGCGGGGTAGTAGTTGCGCTAAGAAGGATAGCACGCTTTTCTGTACCTCTCTTTGTTTTAACTTTCTGAGCGTGTTTTTAATCCAAACATATCATATGTATATGTTTTTGGAATCAGGAACCGACAAGGAATAAGATGAAAGTGTTTTTAAATTGATTTCGACAATTTAATTTTATAATAATTTTTATATATTTAATTTTCAGAGCTTGTTTTTAATCCAAATATAACATATTTATATGTTTTTGGAATCAGCAAATGATGGAAAATAAGATGAACGTAAATTTGGATCGTTTTATAAAAGAAATATTTTTTTTACAATTTTCAGATTTTTAATGACCAAAGTCATTAATTAACTTTTAAGCCACCACGCTGAAATGCAATACCAAAGTCCGGGCTTCGTCGAACAATACTTGACCAAAATTTCAACCAATTTGGTTGAAAAATGAGGGCGTGACAGTGCCGCCTCAACTTTCACGAAAAGCCGGATATGACGTCATCAAAGACATTTATCAAAAAAATGAAAAAAACGTATGGGGATATCATACCCAGGAACTTTCATGTCAAATTTCATAAAGATCGGTCCAGTAGTTTGGTCTGAATCGCTCTACACGCACGCACACACACACACACACACACACACACACACACACACACATACACACACACATACACCACGACCCTCGTCTCGATTCCCCCCTCGATGTTAAAACATTTAGTCATAACTTGACTAAATGTAAAAAGAAGAGAGAAAGAAGGAGAAAAGAAATAAAACGAAAGAAATCAAAGAAGAAAGCGGAGAAAGAAATACATAAATAAGAAATCACGATAAAGAATAAAGAAGTAAATGTTTTTGAGGAGTTATAGATCAAACATTGTTCCTTTTTATCAACCCTCAGGTAAAAATTAAACGTACGAAGTGGTGGCAAATGAGTAAGGAATCTGTTTGAATCACAAATCCCCGTTAACACCAAGACGTAAAATAGAAAAATGAGCACCCTTGCACAAGTTAACAACAAGTTGGCTGTTTCCTGCGCAGGGGAGCAATGTTTGCTGAAATCCGGGTAGAAAGGTATTATTTGTGATTTGTAAGACCAATACCCCGTTCAATTGCACTAAGCGTTGCAGTCTCGACTGATAAGGCCAAAAAAAAGGTGTGGTTAAGGTAACATAGCCACAAAAAAAATAGGGTAGGAAGGTAGGCAATCACTTTTTTGTTTTTTTAACTTTTTTTTCTAATGTGTACAAATTAAACCTACTTGACAGGGAAATAAGTGTGCGACTCGAGCGCTTTCGCTTTCATTGCGTTTTCTGCACTTGTTTTTTTTGTTTTTAATTACAAATGTAATAAAAAGTTATAGGGTCGGCCCCTAAAAATAGGGTAGGTCGGGTTACCGTAACCACACCTATTTTTTTTTTTAGGCCTAAGCAGAAACGCATGTTTCAGCTTGCGTCAAGATCTCATTGCTTTTTAATCCTCAAAACGTTTGGACTGTGCTGACTAATTAGTTTAACGTCAAAGAGCAATCTCATATCGCTCTTGTTCGACTGTCACAAAAGTGGGGTGTGGATCAATAAAGGTAGCCTCTCCGCGAGGCGTGTCTGTTTGAAAGTCAAAACGCAAAACAGAAAATGATAGCGACAAAACCGATAAGGCGTTGTTTCACAATCGCAGGCATATTTTACCACTGAATCATATGGGGGAGGGGTGGAGAAGTTGTACAGAAAGCAAAGTGACAGGACAAAATCTTGTATACCTGTACATGTTAAAGAGAACAACAATATGAGCGGAATTAAAAGAGTATGCTGAGTGTGTGTATGTGTATGTGTTTGTGTGTGTATGTGTATGTGTGTGTGTGTTTGTGTGTGTGTGTGTGTGTGTGTGTGTGTGTGTGTGTGAGTGTGTGTGTATGTATGTATGTGTGTGTGTGTGTGTGTGAGTGTGTGTGTGTGTGTGTGTGTGTGTCTGTGTGTGTATGTGTGTGTGTGTTTGTGTGTCTGTGTGTGTGTGTGTGTATGTGTGTGTATGTGTGTGTGTGTGTTTTACATGTTTCGAATCATCCCTCATGTAGACATCAGTTTAAGGCAGTCACCCCGAATAAGTCAGGTGAAAAAAAAGAAAAAAAAGTGGTAACAGAAAAAACCGACACACTGGATTCTGTGGTGTTTTCTCGATTGTCGTAGAGTCCGTCTCAATGATGTGGCAGTTCTTCTTCTTCTCCTTCTTCGTTCATGAGCTGAAACTCCAAACGCCGCGTTCGGGGGAAATTATGTGGCAGTGATAGTGAGAGTGTTCTAAAAGGGTTCTGTGACTATGGTCTGAACACTTATAAGTGTTAAAAACTGTTTACAGCAGGGTAAACACATGTTGGTGTTCACAACACAATGTGAACATATCTCTGCATGTAATTGTGTTTTGAAATGTGGTTACAAAAAGTGTGTTCAAAAGTGAAACACTTCAATTTTTTATTTTTATTTCTTATTTTTTTATCATTATTTTTGTTTACACTTTACACTTCAGTTTAGTGTGTAGAATAATCTCTTTTTGGCGTCTAAGCTCTTTTGAGAAACAATTTACTTCAGCGCATTAGCATTTTGAAAGCTTAACGGACATATAGTATCCCCCCCACCCACCCCATCCACCCACCTCTCTCCTCCCCCGACCCCCAACCCCGGATTTAAAACGAGTTACGGTAATTTGTCTTGATCAAACATTGCGAAACGTAACTAATACTCTTAGTGCATCGCCCAGCTATAGTCAAGGGTCAACCCGACGTGGTTGGGTTAGAGATGATGTTTTTCAGAAAGCTTATTCAGTTTACAGCCGATGTTCGGTAAACGAAAAATGGCTCCGTTGTACCGCTTTTGAGTGAGGAGCGTCTTTGTAACCTAACCCATATTCTGCAAAAAACGCAGTTTTGACGCAGGGGGTATGTTACAAATAAACGTCGTATACTTCGTTTCGGTAAACAAACATTTGTAAATTATACATTAAGCAAAAGCTAAGGCTTTGTTCTATCAGGCAATATACAAACAACATTCTTCCTATTTATACTTTTAGACATTAACCTGCGAGTACAACATCGTGTTGAGAAAATCAAAATATGTCATTCTTCCAAACGATAAGTAAAGATAATTCAGTCCCAGGTTAATATTGCAATCATAAATACACACACAAGTCGATTTTTCTTATAGATGAACTGACTTGTCATCATATTGGTTAGTTCCATTTGGCAGACACCAGCCATATGAAACAAAATTGAGTCAATGTGCATCAGCTGCAAAAAAGAGAAAAAGATCGACTGGGGAAAAAAGCTGACATAAACACAGCCCTGGAAGAAGATAGTTTTGTCCTGCCAGATGTCATTTGATGCATCATACGAAAGATGAAACTGTTGTAAATAAATATGTGTTTGATAAACGGATATTGTCGATTTCTAATTGTTCGCTTCCGGTTTTGCCACAAATGTCGAATTCTTTGTCCAAAATAAGTATTTTGTATTTCATAAAAATCGTACTTAATATATAGTGACCTTTAAAAAAAAAAAAAGTAATCTTTTATGAAGCTTTATGCTCCTGTTTATTAAAGGTAACCGTTTTAAACTTTTGACATGCCGTTTCGTTATGTACAAATTGTCGTTTTGCACCCTACCCGTTTGGAAAACATGACCAAAAACGACTTATATATTATTAGAAAGAGACTCATTCACTGCTGTAACGACCATTGTATGCAAAATTCTATGCTCACAATGTAATTAGAGTAAATGATAAGTGATTGTAGCATTAGTTATATTTGGCATAACAGTAGGCCAATGGTTGCTAGCAACGAACAGGAACTACATGAGTGAACAAGGAAAACTTTCTCGAGGCACTACGTAAGGGAAGGTTCCCTATATTACGCATGATCCTATATTGAGGCACCTTTTCTTTGCGCTTTTCTGAGAATTTTTTTAATTTATTTTTATGATGGACGAAATATGGGTTGGGTTCACGGACAAAACGCACACAAGTTTCCTCCATGTTTCTGTCTTGTTTGTGTACAACGTTTCATTAGGGATACAACACACAGGCTCTAGCTTAGGAACAACTGCAGAAATAAACACAAGTGGTGCTCCAAGGAAAAAATCACCCCTTCCACTATAATAATAATAATAATAATAATAATCATAATAATAATAAATGAGCATTTATATAGCGCAACATCATAACTTTACAATTATGCTCTTTGCGCTTGACACATTTAAAATTAAAACACAGTTATATACAAGCATTTACATCTACATTCATAGTCAGCAACGCTTAATTAAAAGCATACACCATCAAACATACATTACAAAAGATTCTTCCACTAAGTAATAAAAACATGAATAAAATATAGGTAGTGAAAACAAGGAAATACCAGCTCAATACCCTTAATCAAACAGAACATGTTATCAAAAATACTGAAAACAGCCCTAGATGTTTATATACATTATCACATTATCACTAAAACAACAACTAGCATTACACAACGGGTCAATCTGTCTTGCCTTACCAGTTTTAACATTTTGGTTTTACACAACAACATTTCTAATGCTGCTTTATTTATATCGTGGGTGCTGAATTATTCTCAAGATACTCCTTAATCGTCATGTTGCTTTGGCAGTAAAGCTCGGAAGAAAGGTATGAAGCAATAGACCCTCAAAATTAGGGTGCCTTATATTGCACCTTCACCCTATTTTGACTGCTCTTTTTAACTGATAACAGCGTGGACAATTCTGTCTTACACGTGGCGACTGCAAAGAAATTTCCATTTCTTTTTCATTTGAACTGAATTTCTTCAATTACACCTGAAATATTTTTTTTGTCGTTTGATAAACTGTAGTGACAATAAATGGGATTAACAGGCTTGGCGACTCGCAGCCACCCCCATCCCACTCCAAACTCTTATCCAAGCGGAGCGCGGGCGGAGCCCGCGCGTAGCGAGGTAGTTTTTTTTTCATCTCCCAGCACTGAAAATTTTTTTGCCAAGTGGTGTCTGTCTGGACATTGTTCTAGAATTCATCTTTTAGCACAATATTAGCGACACTGTTTGGACAATTCTATTAAAATTAGGCGTACAAACTGATTTTGTTTCGGGGAATCCTCTCAGAGGATCAGAATTTTCATATAATATCATCGGAAGCTGTTACAACGGGAAAATGTGAAACTTTTGTCACTTTTTAACATGGAATTTCATCTTTGAGCGTTTCAAGCGGACTTTAATAAAATAGTTATTTGCGAATTAAGCAGCGGAAGACACTCACCGGTTCAACATGTGTATGGTCATTAAACCTCAAAACATTTCAGTAAGTGGTTTAGACAAACACCTCGGACATGTGCACGCTGCCAAGCCGGGTGACACTGGAATACGCCGCGTCACCGCATGACGTCAAACGCATCAGCTGTTCGCAGTGAGTATCTCTAGAAAATCGCCTCTAACTTCTTCCAAATAACATATCATAACATTGCTGTTGTCTTCACTTTAGCATAAGGTGTTATAGTATCCTGGAATCGATTCATTTTGTTCCTCGGACGCATGTGTGGACGTAGATATAAGATTATTCACAGTTCTCAAGCGTATTCTGTTTAAATCTAGGTTTTCCACGATTCTCATGGAAAATCAAGCTCACGAACTAAGCTGCAGACAATCGGAGAACGTTCGATGGTCATTTATTGATAGTTCAGTCACTTGTTGAGACGTATAGTGCTGTAGTTTGATTACACTGCATGAATTTCTGAAGTCACCCAAGTTTTTGTCGGGTGTGCGCCGGATCCTTTTTTATTTTTTCATGGGTGTGTGCCGCGTCACCGATCGGGTGAGCGCCGCGTCAAGTACTTCAAAATAATATAGTTGGGTCTCTCTGTGTCTGTCGGTCTGTGTGTGGCAGTTTGATGCGAAAAACAGCTCTCCACAGAAATATGACTTAGCTGGATGTTTTTTGTCACTTTTATGCAAGATCAAGAGAACATAACACAGCAGTTGTGTGTTTTCCAGTAATTGTGGACAGACTCAACTCAAAACTCTCTCTCTCTCTCTTTCTCTCTCTCTTTGTTCATTCTATAAATCCCCAAAAGATAACATCTTTTTCTTTCTTGTTTCAGCATATCTGGTCATGGATTCCCCCCCCCCCCCCCAAGCACACACGAAAGTTGCTCTTGGGATGCAAATAATAAAACACATAAAGACAAAACAAAACCTCTCCTGCCTTATGACAACCACACCAAACTACTGATGTGTCATGCGTCTTGTCTATTCCCGATACAGTGAAAGAAGCAGTAATAAATTCAAAGAAAGTGAAACTATTTGCAGTTGTGTTCAAAGAAAAAAGAAACGATCAAAATTAAAACAACTAGCGAATGTAAAACGATCGTATTGAAAACAAGCAGGATTTCTTTTAGCTATTTCAGCATTTACTCTTTTAAAACTTAAGTCCCCCTCCCCACCAACAAAGGAATAATGTTCTCAGATTAATACAGATTGTCTTCCTTGTTGACAAAGAAATAAAATAAACAAAAGAAATCACAGCAATCGCAATCTAACTGAAATCTTTGCAGTTAATCTTCTTTGCATACATTCACTGTTGTTTTTGTCATGGGACATCTCCCCTTCTCATGGCGCTTCTGTCCCTGGAGAAACTTGAAGTTTCTGTGACACGTGGAGCACTCGAACTGGGGTTCCTTGTCATGTGAATGCATGTGCTGATGAAGCAGGTGTGTAGAATGAAATGTTTTGTCGCAGGTGCTACAGTTATGAGCTGCTCTCGGGGCATTAAGACACACATGTCTGGTGAGATTCCGTCTGTTTTGGAATGACTCGTTGCATTTTTCGCAAAGGTGAGGCTTGACACCGCTGTGAGCATTGATGTGACTGTGAAAGTCAGATCTATTCATAAACGTTTTGGCATGTTGGCAGGAGTACCTTGGCCCTTGCGCAAAATCATGTTTCATGCGTCTGTGTTCTTTAAGACTGGACATTCGTGAAAAGATTTTTCCACAATCTTGGCAAAGTTCCCGAACTCGGGTTTTCTTTGTCGGCGTTGACGTCATGGCTGGGAGGCCTATAGCCTCACTTAGATCTTGAAGTGGTTGCGTTTGAACAGTTTCTTCAGTACTTACATCCAAGAAGCTATCAAGGGTGACAGCGGACAATTCCATCTGTAATGAAATGGAAAAGACTCATACACGGATCAGTTCATGTACTTCCTGAGTTCAGCTTGTATCAAAAAGTACGCAATACCACCATTAAACGATAAACTATGGCCAAGTAGAAACGAAAGTTGTTGACGCGGCGCACACCCATGGCAAAGCTAAAAGTGATCGGGCAGACACCCGGCGAGTGACGCGGCGTACACCCGTGAAATCTTTCGGTGACCAAATGAATTCACGAACTGTGATCAAAGTATACCAACTTGAATAACAAAAAGTGACGTGCGTATCTTGAAATGGCCTTTAATTACTCTCCAGGTATCTGCAGCTTTGTCCGTGAGGTTATTTTTCCATACGAACTGAGGAATGCCTAAATTTACACTGAATGTGCTTGAAAAGTGTACATAATCTTACTTCGAGGGCCACGCATATGTCGGAGGAACAAAATGAATCGATTCCAGGATACTATAGCACCTTATGCTAAAGTGAAGACAACAGCAATGTTATGATATGTTATTTGGAAGAAGTTAGAGGCGATTTTCTGGAGATACTCACTGCGAACAGCTGATGCATTTGACGTCATGCGGTGACGCGGCGTATTCCAGTGTCACCCGGCTTGGCAGCGTGATGTGAGGGTGACTGGTTTGTAGCTGAAGAGTTTTTTTCTAAAGTGTGTTCTAAATACAAATGACGTACTGGTAATGATGTAATGAGTTGTTCTAATCTTGTTCTTGGAACTCTTGCTGTTCCAAGCTTGTTCTTAGCAAGTCTTGGTGACGAGAACAAAGACTATCAATGAAATCTTTAGAAATAACCTCTGACAACGACGACGATGACGACGACGACGACGATAACAACAACAACAACAAATGACATCGACGACGACGACGACAACAACAACAACAACAACAACAACAACAACAACAACAACAACAACAACACGAGAACAACAACAATCACGACAACGAACATGACAACAACAACACCAACAACTACGACGACAACTACA
Organism: Littorina saxatilis; assembly: GCF_037325665.1. Taxonomy (NCBI): domain Eukaryota; kingdom Metazoa; phylum Mollusca; class Gastropoda; order Littorinimorpha; family Littorinidae; genus Littorina; species Littorina saxatilis. The sequence continues at coordinate 13,918 of NW_027129001.1, forward strand.
ACTACTGGGTTATGATGACATCACCAATGATTTAAAGGCCGTTAAAAAATCGTTAAATCCTATTTCTTCACTGATTCTTATGAAATTTTAAAGGTAGGTTTGTTGTCCCCAACTTATTTTCACTCCATACTTTTCCAGAAGAAAAACATAATTTTGGCAGTTAAAAACCGTTAAATTTCAATTCTTCACCGATATTTATGAAATTTTGTGGGTAGGTTCGTTGTCCCCAACTGATTTTCACTCTATACTTTTCCAGAAGAAAGACATAATTTTGGCAGTTAAAAAACGTTAAATTTCAATTCTTCACCTATCTTTATGAAATTTAGTGGGTGGGTCCGTTGTCCCAAACTGAATTTTAAGACATACTTTTCCAGACAAAAAACCTTATTTTTGGCAGTTAAAAACCGTTAAATCTCAATTCTTCATCGATATTTATGAAATTTTGTGGGTAGGTTCGTTGTCCCCAACTGATTTTCACTCCATACTTTTCCAGAAGAAAAACATAATTTTGGCAGTTAAAAACCGTTACATTTAAATTTTCACCTATCTTTATGAAATTTAGTGGGTGGGTCCGTTGTCCCAAACTGAATTTCAAGACAAACTATTCCAGTCAAAAAAACTTATTTTTGGCAGTTAAAAACCGTTAAGTCTCAATTCTACACCGATATTTATGACATTTTGTGGGTAGGTTTGTTGTCAGATTTGACATGATGGCAGAATTGAAAGTGTGAGATATCCTGATGTTTCACAATTTATGCTGCATAATTCAGCCCCATAGGCGCTTGAATTTTAGGTGGAGTTGGGTTTTTTTTCAGCCCAAACCAGTAACCCCCACATGGTTTTCATGTCCCTTTCTGAGAGACTTCAAGAAGTTTCAATTTGACGTCATGATTAGCCTGCCGCATTAGCAAGTATGAAAACACGTCATCGATGACACATTTTAAGACAGAGAGAGAGAGAGAGAGAGAGAGAGAGAATCATGTACACACAGATGGACGACTTCGCTTGGGGTATGTACTGCCCGGCAGTACACATCTACTTTATTTTGTATTAATCTCTAATTCTTCGGGTGACGCACGACTT
>NW_027129001.1:20000-25000 GCF_037325665.1 Littorina saxatilis
TTAAGTGTTGTTTGTGGCGGTGTCATAATGGATCTTTTTTTTTCTTTTTTCTTTGTGGACAACGCCTTTATTTTCAAATTTTGCAATTATGAAAAAAGTGCATAGTGTAAAGGGTATTATGAAACACGAAGTTTCATTTCATTTTCAAACATGAATGTTAAATTTACGGGAGTACCATATCTAAATTTGCTAATGCACATTTTAGCAATAAGAACTAAATGGTTAATGATATCTAGACACACGTTGCCAGTATTTTCAACACAAACAACCCCAAGTAGTACAGATTTTGCGTTAAGTTTAACACGTACACCAGTTTTATCTAGTATAGTGTTTTCGACGTGTTTCCATAAAGGCTTAACTTTACTACAATCATAGAAAAAATGTTCGATGTAGTCTCTTTCGTGTGTGCAGTATGGACAATATTCACTGTCGGACAGTCCCATTTTTTGTAGAAGAATGTTTGTGGGATAGATGTTGTGAACAATTTTCCAGTGCAATTCTCGTAGTCTTGATTCTTTTGTTGCGTTTTTTGCTATAGACCAGCATGTTTCATTGACGTCAAAATTAAATGTATTTTTCCAAAATAAAACAGAACAGGGAGTGGAATACTTCGTTTTTACAATAAATTGCCTAATCAGGTTTGCAGTCATATGGTTCGTACCGTTAAAGGCTAAATAGTGTTGTTCGTTAATATCATATGTCACAAACTCTGGGTTGTTTCTCAAGTATCTGGAGACAGCGGCTCTAACGACCAGATATTCCAGATAGAGATTTGGCGAGGGCCCTAAAATTTCATTTACCATTTCAAATGGCATAATAGTATTGTTGTGCAACACATCATTCACATATGTAAACCCTTTCTGAGCCCATTTCTGATAATAAATAACCTGATTCTGGTAGACTATACCACTATTATTCCAAAGACACGTCATTTTTAACGATCCATGCCATGGAGTTTTACTATAATCTAGCCATGTCGAGGCAACACGTTGCCAAAAAACAGACTTAATCTGATGAAAGCCTTTGAATTTTTTTGTTCCTATAGTAGTACTAAAACAAGCTAAGTTCCTTCCAAAAGATTGAAATGTTCCTCTTGGTATCCATGTCCACGTGCCATTCACATCCTTACTCGACAGTTTAATAAACCATTGACACAGGAATGAGTCTTGCATCACCTTGATATCTATCATATTTACCCCGCCCTGGTCTGTGTTACTGTTGACTACTACCCTTTTCACCTTTTCAAATGCTTTCTTATTACAGTCCCGTTTCCTCCACAAAAACCTATACAGTAGAGTGTTGATTTCTTTCAGCACCTTATCTGGCAAGCAGATGGACTGTAACACATACACAAACTGTGATAACAAAAAACTCTTAATTACGCATATTTTTCCGAGAATACCCAGATTTCGTTTTTCCCAGTTTAGAATTATTCTTTTAACTTTAGCGATTTTTTCTTGCCAGTTCATCTCAATTTCGGATGCGCTTTTAGCGTTTGAGAAGTAAACTCCTAAGATTTTTATCTGGTTTACGCGTTTAAAGCCAAAATCATCCATGTTTTCATTTCTTTTGGAACCAATCAACATCATTTCGGACTTGTGCATGTTTAACTTAAGACATGATATTAAAGTAAATTGCTCCAGTATTTCTAAAACACAGTTAATGTCTTCTTCGTCTCTTAGAAACATGGTGATGTCATCAGCATATAACAATACTTTTAATATGTTGTCTGCTACGTTTAGCCCTTTTAGCTCTACACTCTGTCTAAAACGAATCGCTAGAAGTTCTACACCGATCACGAAGGCCAGAGGTGAGAAAGGACACCCCTGACGAATCCCGGAATTCACTTCAAAGTCTTCGGAAAGCCACCCGTTATAGCCAATACAACTTCTTGTATTAGCAAAAAGAACTTGGACTCACTGAACAAAGTCTAGACCGAAGCCTAGCCTTCTAAAGGCACTAAGCATGTATTTTTTGGAAATAGAGTCAAAAGCAGCCTGAAAATCGAGTGCTAATAGTACACCAGGTTTTTCTTTAAGTCTGAAATATTCAATTACATCATCAATTGTTCTTAAATGAGTACTAACGTTCCGACCTTTTATATAACCCAACTGGTCCTCGTGTACAACGCTATCTATAACAGTACATAGTCGATTCGCTAAACATTTTGCTAACACTTTGTAATCTGCATTTGTCAGTGAAATTGGCCTCCAGTTAGAGAGTTTGTCTTTCGGGAGGTTTTTCCCTTTATGAATAAGGGTTAACACAGCCGCCGTTTGTGAGTGCGACAAGTGACCGTTTTGAAACGACGCATTATAGGAGTGAACAACAAGGCCCTTTAACTTGACCCAGAAAAATTTCAGAAATTCAGTTGTAAGACCGTCAGTGCCAGGAGATGAGCCGTTATTTAACTTACTTAGCGCCCTAGAGGCCTCTTCAACACTTATTTCACCTTCACAAACTTTCTTCTCCACCTCTGTCAGACGAGGGGTTTCACAATTTTGCAAAAAAGAATCTGTATCGTTATCAATGTTGATGCTATTGTCACTGTACGCATATTTGTTTTCAAAGTAGTGTTTTTGAGCCTGCAGTATGTCAAACTGATCGACTAATACTTCGCCATTATCAAGCTTGATGCTGGGAAACAATTTTGCACTGGCTCGAGATTTTTCAAGGTTTAAAAAGTACTTTGTATTTTTTTCCCCTTCATCAATCCATTTCATTCTAGATCGTGTTTGGGCACTTTTTAAGCGTTCATGCTCAAAGACTTCTAGTTGAAACTTCAGTGCCTCGCGATTACGAAGCAGATTTTCATCAAGCGGTTGTTTGGCAAGTGATGATTCACACTGTGCCAGTTTGTCTTGTAAGTGCAAATACTTGTTTTTCTTTAAAACTGCCAGGTTTTTGCTGTACTGAATAGTTTTGTCCCTTATCTCTAACTTAAGTAATTCCCACCGGTTCTCAGCACTCTCTGGTGTGTCTGTGCGAAGGGAAGAGTCAATAAGGTTATTCATTCTTTCTACGAATACACTGTCCTTTAACAAGGCGTTGTTGAACTTCCAGAAGCCGGGACCTCTGGTCACTTCGGAACATTTTAAAGACACAAACACCCCCCTGTGATCAGAGGAGGGAACAGAGTAAATCTCCGTTTCCAACACACTGTCCATTGCAGCATCGTTCAAAAACACGTAGTCGAGTCTTCTTGCAGTTAATTTGCCGTTGCTGATTCTTGACCAGGAGAATTCCTTGCATAGAGGGTTTAGCACCCGCCACGCGTCACATAGTTCGCACTCAGTAACAAAGTCGTTGAAAAGTTTAACGAGTGCTGGCGAGTGATTTTCGCCTGCGATGATGTCTAATTTATTGTCCATCACTGCGTTAAAGTCACCGCAGACTACTTTAAGATCACAATCACAATCACTAATTGTATCTGAAAGAGAAGTCAGAAAATGTTTAGTGTCAGCTAAGTTACACGGGGCGTACACATTGAAGATAGCCATTTCTTTAGTGCCAATGTTAACTTTTACCATCAGAATTCTATCAGAAATTATTTCTGTGGACCATGCATGGGGAAAGTGTTTTCTCACCAGTATTACCTGGCCTCTACTATGACGAGTACCAGCACAGTACACAACCTCACCACCCCATTCTTTCTTCCACTGCTCTGCATCTTCGGGCATTATGTACGACTCTTGCACACATACAATGTCATATTTCTTTTCCTTTAACATTCTAAATATCTTTTTGCGTTTTGATGTATTCCGGAGTCCTCTAACATTTAAGGAGAACGCTTTGACACCATCTGCCATCGCTGGAGTGAGATAGTGTAAATACTAAAAAAACAACTGGTGAAATCGCAGAGCCATAGTACGTAAGTCCGTAAGCCAAAGCCGGGCCGTCGTCGTTGGGTCAGTCGGTCAGTTAGTCGGTCGGTCAGCCTTTCTCCTGGCCTTCTTCATCGTGAGAGGCCATCTTCGCCATCTTCGTCGGTGTACCTAGCGGGCTACCAGAACGGTCCCGCTTGGGAGTGTAGGAGCGACTTCTGCTCTGGGTGCCAGCGCGGTTTCCAAGACGCCCGCGGTCAGTTGTGTGAGACATTGAGTTTCTGCTTTGTTCGCTGTTGTTACCCGCAGCCGCGGACAGCTGTTCTGGCTTCTGCTGGTCTCCTGAAGCGGAACCAGAGTTGACGTCAAGATCACAACATGGGTCGCCACTCTTGTGGCCCGGTTTTTTGCATGATCTACATACCACGTCCCCCTGACACGTGGAGACATGGTGACCCGTCTCTAGACACTTTGAACAGATCACGGTCTTTTTCTGGTTTTGTTCGCGGTGATACACTTTGGCAGTGAAGAAACTGACTTTGAGTGTTTTCTCTAGTGGGGTGTTTGGTGTGGAAATGAATACAAATCTTCTCCCCGTGAGAAACCGGGTTAGTTTTCCATCAGCGTCTCTGGCCCTTTCTTGTTTGATGGCTGATCGGAGTTCTACTCCAACCCTGATAAGAGCAGTTTCGATTTCAGAATCGGCCACAGATATAGGAATGTCGTCCACCCAGACTTTCGTCGAAGGTTTCTCTTCTCCAGTTTCGTTGCGCAAGATGAAGGGGTTAGTGCCTGCGACTTGCAGAGAGACCCCTCTGAGGGAAAGTCCCTTGACCAAAAGAGTGTTACGAGCCTCAGTGGAGGCAGGGTAGATTCTCCATAGACCTTTGATGTTTTGAGCACCGAGAACCGTCTCGCGCCCAGAGACCCTTTCTGCCGTGACACAAATATCGATGCATTTAGGTCGATCACTGTCACCAAGTTTTTAGTCTTAAACATATTGAGTTCTGATGATCTCTACATTGATCCCAGTTCGTATAAATGATGCGTGTGCTGGTGTATATGGCTGGCTTGAAATGTTTCTTAACCGCAATGTCATCACAAATTCCCAACCTTGGGCAATTAAAGATTCTGGATTCTGTATTCCACATGGGGAAAATTAATTTAAAACAAAAT
>NW_027129002.1:0-5000 GCF_037325665.1 Littorina saxatilis
AATTGGTAGAGCACTGTCATAGACTAGTACGTGATCCTAGGGTCGCAGTTTTGAATCCACTGTGGTGCGTAAAAGACCTCGGTCATTCTGCCATAAGTGCTGGCTGATTACACATAAACACGCTTAATACTAAACACGCTTAATACTAAACACGCTTAATACTAATCACGCTTAATACTAAACACGCTTAATACTAAACACGCCTAATACTAAACACGCTTAATACTAATCACGCTTAATACTAATCACGCTTAATACTAAACACGCTTAATACTAATCACGCTTAATACTAAACACGCTTAATACTAATCACGCTTAATACTAAACACGCTTAATACTAAACACGCTTAATACTAAACACGCTTAATACTAATCACGCTTAATACTAAACACGCTTAATACTAAACACGCTTAATACTAAACACGCTTAATACTAAACACGCTTAATACTTATCACGCTTAATACTAATCACGCTTAATACTAAACACGCCTAATACTATAAACACGCTTAATACTAAACACGCCTAATACTAAACACGCTTAATACTAATCACGCTTAATACTAAACACGCTTAATACTAAACACGCTTAATACTAAACACGCTTAATACTAATCACGCTTAATACTAAACACGCTTAATACTAAACACGCTTAATACTAAACATACTTAATACTAAACACGCTGGTCCTTAATTGAGCCCGAAGTCTAAAATTCAGTATAAGAGCTCCGTGTGGCCAGCTTCGCAAAGTCGACTTCGTCAAGTTAATTGGAGGCTTCACACGCGGTATGCAGTGTGAGTGATTGTGATAGACTGTACAGGCTATATAATACACGCTCTGTAGTTGTATGCAGAAATGCTGAATAGTGTAAAAGATTGTTAGCGTGATGATTAGAGGGATACACACAAGAGCAGGAAAAGCAGAATACCCTTTTAAGAGACCGTTTGATGAAGTACGAGATAATATATCAAGAGAAAGAAGAATTAACGCGAAGTGCCTCTATGGTGGCAGACAGTATTCTTCATGAATGGCTCTCAGTATTAAAAAAAGAATTAACGCCAAGTACATAATTATATCGTGGCAGACTGTATTCTTCATGAATGGCGCTCAGTATTGAAAGAAGAATACACGTAAAGAACCACCTGTCATGATTCTTTGCGCGTGAATGGACACCTGCCAAATCAAGCGGCAAACAAGCAATAAACGTCGAGCGCTTTTCTCGATTGAGGACTCTCCGGGATTTCAATGGTAATTTTACAATGACACAAAGAACTGGTCCTTTTGGAATACACACAGCGGCATTTTAAAGCCTAGTTTTGCGACTTAGTATGGGCACAATTAGCCTAGTTTTGCGACTTAGTATGGGCACAATTAGCCTAGTTTTGCGACTTAGTATGGGCAAAATTAGCCTAGTTTCGCGACTTAGTATGGGCACAATTAAAGAATAAAGGCACATTTATTTTCATTACTGTAATTACTTACCGCGTAAACAATTCGGCTGACCGTCTCAAATCTGCCTAAAATTTTATTTCTTGTTTTACTTTTAACATCAGATGATATGATTCCTCCACCTAGTCACATACCAAAAGTCAACGCCCTGGGTGCTCTCTGTGCACATGCACAGGGAACTAATTTGGTAAAAGCCACTAGTTAGTGTTTTGTAAAGAAATCATTTTATTGAACAATTCCAACTCACCACAGCAATATGTCAGGGTGTTGAATTTTGAATTTTGAATTGTCGGCAAACTTGAGACGGTGAGCCAAACCGTTGTCACGATGAGTTTGCCGCCTTGAAAGGGTGTTCAATACATTAACGATATAATGCTTTTAGTTATGCGCTATAGAAATCTCCTTAATAAATAAATGATAGACTGTTTACTCAATGAGTGTACGTTTCAAAATTGCCCGGACCCGGAATGCGTGACAAAGAGATTAAGCTAATCAAATAAAGATATTTTCTTATAGCGGCCAGTTTCGAATGTCGTTCCACTTATACGGGACAACTAGACTGATGATTTGTCGAATTCAGATTTGAATATTTGTGCGTAGGGATTTCGCAGTAATCTATCTTGTCCTATTTTAATGGTAGTTAGAGAACATGTGATATGGAGAATGGGGTTTGGTTCAAGATACATGCAATCCCGTGTTATTGATGTCAGCTTATTTCTTACCATCTATCTATATATATATACGACTTGTGTCTGTGTGTGTGTGTGTGTGTGTGTGTGTGTGTGTGTGTGTGTGTGTGTGTGTGTGTGTGTGTGTTTGATCGCCATGCACGGCCAAAGTTCTCGATGGATCTGCTTCAAATTTGGTGTCCATATTCAGATACACCCGAAACAAAATCTGGTCGATGAGATATTTCAATACGTGCTCTCAGCGCGCAGCGCTGAACCGATTTTGGTTCCACCTGAGCTACCCGGGCCCCCATACCGACACACCAAAGCCAAAGTTCTCGGTGGATCTTTTTCAAATTTGGACACCGTATTCAGCTACACCCCGGACACAATATCATCGATGAGATATTTCAACACGTGCTCTCAGCGCGCAGCGCTGAACCGATTTTGGTTTTTGTGTTCATTTCACCATTACAAGTAACTCTTCCTTATCTTCTCCAGTGTTTTGCGTTTATCTCCCTTCCTTCGTGTGGCTTCAATCCATATTACCGTTTCTAAGTTACTATCTTTAGAATGTCACTGCGCTGTCCAGAACGCTTCCCTTGCACCCGTAAGTTGTTCTTACTGTCAAAGTGAAAAGGTCGAATCAATTTATAGCCACGCGAAAAATACACTCTCACCTATCTCTATATATTTATAGATATAGATATACATATATATATACGGCTTCTCTGTGTGTGTGTGTGTTTGTGTGTGTGTGTGGGCAAAAACCTGTGTATTGTAGAGTTCTGTTTGTGATTTGGTCTAGCGGCTTTTGTCTGTCTGTATGTTCTGGCATTTGAGAAGCCACAACAGATAATATAGGGCTAAGAAATAAGCTCTAAAATTCTCAATCCCGTTTGACAGGACTTCGCCTGCAAAGGTGATTGTGATGAACCGCCACGCTGTCTGTCTCTGTCTCGCGATTCACCCCGGCGAAGCCGGGTATTCCTCTAGCCGCGATTATCTCCCTTCCTCCGTGTGGCAATGCCAGGTCCCAGGCGCAGCCTGATATTCGGCTCTACTTCTTCCCGGTGAAGCCGGTACCCGGCGAAGCGGGTACCCGGCGAAGCGGGTAATCATCTAGTATAACTATAACGTTAGATAGATTAAAGCTGAAGAATATCGATAAAGCTTAGTAAATAGCGATGGGACAATAACATGTACCAGCTCGGGCTTTCCATAGGGGTGCGTAGTGGAAGACTTGGAGAGGAAAGTTGGGACACACGCGCACATCATGGGGCACTTTTAACACTATTCATAGATGGACCGTAGCTGCACTGTGTCCACCAAACTACTTCGTTTTATCGTCATACTTCAGCTTTAAAGAACAGCTGCACCCGAATCGGCTCATTGATAGATCCTTGATTTGTCTGTCTGTGGCGTCAGGCCAAAGGCCCTCCCTCCCCCTCCCCCTCCCCCCTTCTTCCTTATACTTTAAATGCAGAATTGTTACCAGAACCACACTGACCATGACTGTGAAGGTGGCATTTAAAGTACAAACCAATTCTTGTTCCATGAAACCCTTCATGTCTTTTTATATTTAGTCAAGTTTTGACTAAATATTTTAACATCGAGGGGGAATCGAAACGAGGGTCGTGGTGTAGAACAAGAACAAGAACAATGTATGTGCATATGTGTATGTGTATGTGCGTGTGTGCGTGTGTGCGTGTGTGCGTGTGTGTGTGTGTGTGTATAGAGCGATTCAGACTAAACTACTGGACCGATCTTTATGAAATTTGACATGAGAGTTCCTGGGTATGAAATCCCCATACGTTTTTTTCATTTTTTTGATAAATGTCTTTGATGACGTCATATCCGGCTTTTTGTGAAAGTTGAGGCGGCACCGTCACGCTCTCGACATTTTTCAACCAAATTGGTTGAAATTTTGGTCAAGTAATCTTCGACGAAGCCCGGGGTTCGGTATTGCATTTCAGCTTGGTGGCTTAAAAATTAATTAATGACTTTGGTCATTAAAAATCGGAAAATTGTAAAAAAAAATAAAAATGTATAAAACGATCCAAATTTACGTTTATCTTATTCTCCATCATTTGCTGATTCCAAAAACATATAAATATGTTATATTCGGATTAAAAACAAGCTCTGAAAATTAAATATATAAAAATTATTATCAAAATTAAATTGTCCAAATCAATTTAAAAACACTTTCATCTTATTCCTTGTCGGTTCCTGATTCCAAAAACATATAGATATGATATGTTTGGATTAAAAACACGCTCAGAAAGTTAAAACAAAGAGAGGTACAGAAAAGCGTGCTATCCTTCTTAGCGCAACTACTACCCCGCTCTTCTTGTCAATTTCACTGCCTTTGCCATGAGCGGTGGACTGACGATGCTACGAGTATACGGTCTTGCTGAAAATGGCATTGCGTTCAGTTTCATTCTGTGAGTTCGACAGCTACTTGACTAAATATTGTATTTTCGCCTTACGCGACTTGTTCAGGGTTACGATACTGAACCCACTTCCCAAATAACCGTGACGGTAAATCTTCTCCAGGGAAATCGTCAGACAAGTTCCATGTACTTTTCAGGATTTAAACCCAGGGTTTCAAGTCAAGTGACCATGACAGTAATCATATAACGGATCAACATACTAGCCAAGTCTCTCAACAACGATTTCCTTCACACGTTCTCGGAGTGAGTCTTTCCCGCAGACCATCTCAACACAATGATCGTTCTTACTTTGCAGGATTTGAACCAGCCCCCCCAGTGACCATGACGGTGAAGGTAGCAGCCATAGTACGGACCAACGTCCCGGGAAAGTCTCTCAGCAAAGATTTCCTTCACAAGTTCTCTGAAAAGCTGGCCAAAGAATACTACAC
>NW_027129002.1:10000-12341 GCF_037325665.1 Littorina saxatilis
TGAGGTTAACCAAGGGGGGAGCTGGGGATGTTTCACTCTATGCTGACGTAGTGGTGCGTGTTTATCAATTATAGAGCACAAAATATCGTGAAAAATCTTGCAGGCGCTCTCTGCGTCACTACAATTGAATACGCTATAAAATGGGGCTTGGTTAAGGTCAAAGAAGAAGGCAGATTCAACAAAATACTTGAAACTTCTGTATTCGATTGTTGTGTGGCCTTTATGACATGATTTTGGCAATATAAGCGAAATCGAGCAAAACACAGAATGATGGTCACTAAAACTGGAATGCACTACTTGCGCATTTGCAACGATATTCTTATTATCAGTATAAATATGATCAATCAGGGTTGATGAAGTATTTGTTTCTCTTGTAGGGGTTTTTACCAGCTGATGAAGACCAAACAGAGCTGTGGTTGAGCACCATGTTGTTTGAGGCCTGAGTAGGTTAATGTTAAAATCGCCAAGCAATACAACATTCTCGTCACGAGCCTTCACTCTGTCCATCATAGAAACAAAATCATCAATCCACCTTGACGTTTCAGCAGGGTTACGATACACATAGCCAATAAGCAAGGGAGAGGATTTGTCATGCTTCAGTTCTAACCACATACATTCAACATTTTCATCTTCAAGATCAGTTCTCCGTTTGACAATCCCAGCAATGGACTGATGAACATAAAGAGCGATGCCTGTTTGGCCTACTCGTGCATTGTCCCGTCGCAAAACCGAATAATGCGGAATGTTAACAAGGCTGTCTGAGATACGCGAATCTAGACGCGTTTCACTTACACCGAAGAGCTGTACCAGCTCTGGTTGCTGGTTTAGCAATACACAGACATCATGTACTTTGTTGACTAAATGATAAATATTCACATGCCCTATACGGAGAACAGTGTTTGATGTTGTTGACATTAGAACGAAGTGCAATATTGTAACAAACAGCAGTAATGATACAGGATGAGATAGCAGCACACAAAGGTATGCAATCAACAATAGAGAACAAACTGTTGCTTAAAATGAAGGGTGACCGACAAAAGGCAAAGAAAATCCCACAACAAACAACGGGATACTAGATAATGTAAGCTTAAGTACAAGATGTACAGAATGTTAGAGAGAGAGAGAGAGAGAGAGAGAGAGAGAGAGAGAGAGAGAGAGAGAGAGAGAGAGAGAGAGCAAATCATTTACGTGGGAGAAACTCGAAGACAAATAGACAATAGACAAAGAAAACAGATTGAAATCAGTACGAACATGCAACGACTAAGGGAAAGCAAATTAATTTGTAATGTGGGGTTAACGAAAGAAAAAGATTAGAGAAAAAGGCTGACACTGATACGACTATGACAGAAAGAGCCCAAAATCACAAGAAAAGAAAAAGAACAAAATCACCAAAAAATAAATCATTTCTGTTTTTCAAAAGAATCGGGCAAAAGCAAAAGGCAAAAGCGACACAATGATCAAAAACAAATTGAGGAAAAAGAGAAAACATAAAACGTAAAACACACAGACAATAATTAACGACCATTCAGGAAACACCAACAGAGCCACAGAGAAACTGACACAGACACACACGCACACAGAAACAGACAGACAGACAGACAGACAGACAGACAGACAGACAGACAGACAGACACACGCACACACACACACACACACACACACACACACACACACACACACACACACACACACACACACACACACGCGCGCTCAAGAAAGCAAGCGAGCAAGACGGAAGACGCAATTTCATGACAGAAATTAGACACAGACAAGCAAGCAAACAAGCAAAAACATGTTTTTGTAAATAAAGAAAAATCTCGCGGTCGCGGAATTATTGGGTTGTTTTACAAAGAAGTTTTTATCGACCATTGGAGCACCGGGGGTGACTGGTCAGTAAGTCAAGCAGAAGACTCGATCTAGCGGTCAAGCAATCCCCGCAATCATACCCAGCAAACAATTTTACGTTGTATTCACGTTATATTCACGTTGGGTTACGTTGGGTTTACGTTGCGTTTCAACGTTTTTTTACGTAGATTTGTATGGACGAAATCACGCGGGAATAACGTTGGAAAACAACGTTGCATTTTACGTGACACCAACGGTGGATTGTTCGTAAAAACATTACGTGAATTCTACGTTGTCACAACGTGAATTTTTGGTTGTGGTTGTGGTTTGGTTGAAATTGCGTTGCATTTTTACGTAATGTCCACGTGAATGGAACGTAAATTTTAGGTCAAAATTTAGGTCAAGAATTACGTGAATTCTACGTTGACACAACGTGAAAGTTGAGTTTTGGTGCATTTTTCGTGATAAAATTGACGTGAATTACACGTCGACACAA
>NW_027129003.1:0-2500 GCF_037325665.1 Littorina saxatilis
ATCTGGGCTTAGTTATACCCACAGCCCCATGTCCGAGTCCCTGACCAGTCGGCACAGCAGCAAGCTGTGTGACCAGCCTAGAGAACTGCTACTGCGCAGATAATCCTGGGGACTCAGACCATGGAGCTGCATATGGTCATATAAGGTTTTAAAGGTAATTCTATTTGTAGCGCATGGAGCGAAAATGTGTTGAAATGAATAGGGTTCTCCACAATGGCAGGACTTGTTAAAGATATGGAAGCGGCAGCCGCCGGCACGGAGGCGTCTGAAGATAGTGAGGAGGTTTGTTGGGAGATCGGGGTGTAGATCGTTCATATCAATGGGTTGATAGGACAGAGATGTTACGTACTGACTTCGAATGAGTTTACGGATTTTACTGTAGAACTCGGTTACTGAGTAGCCGATGTTAGTGTTAGCTGGGCTAGATTCTGCCGCTTCTTTGGCAGCGACATCCGCCAGTTCATTTCCCCGGACCCCTACGTGAGAGGGGACCCAGAGAAATGATACGGATGTGCCGGATGAGATTAACTGGTGACATATAAAGAGGATTTCTCTTTGTAGCTCTGCCCGATTTGATGTGTTTCGATGCAGAGCTTGTAATGAAGAGCGCGAGTCAGAGCAGAAAACTACCGCACGCGGTGTGACTGGGAGGTCATTTATAAAAGTGCATGCCATGAGCAAGGCAAATAGCTCGGCTGAGAATATGGAGATGTCTTTATTAAGAGTATATTTCCTTGAGATTTTGAGATCTGGGATCACAAAGGCGCAGCCAACGCTGCCGTCTGCAAATTTGGATCCGTCAGTAAAGACTTTTAAATGCTCCGAGAATTTGTAGTTTAGGGTTTCTTTTGTAACAGTAGGTAGGTAGACGGGGTTATCTTTTTTCGTATATGATAGTAGGGGTTTCCTCAAGCCAAGGCGGGTAGGAGGGCGGGGGGACCCTGGCCAGCTCACTGACCTTCACCCCACATACAGACAGTTAAAATTAATATTAAAAGTCCTACGGTTTTGAGCCATTAAGGACTTGAGTGTTTGTCCGCTTTCAAAAAAAGGAAAGAAAGAAACAAAAAAATAAGGAGAGGAGGGCAGGGGGTGGGGTTGAGTTGATAATGCTCTGTGGAATTTGTTAAAATGAAAAGTAGTTAAGATGTTTCTTGGTAAGAATTATAAGTCTGTATTCTATATCTTGAATAACGGGTTTGTAAAATGATTTTTTTTTTAATTCAAATCGAGTTAAAAAGTGGAACCTTTCAGGATCACCAATAAAACCAAATAGATGAGCAAGTAAGAGGAACACGAACAATAAATCTCAAAACTTTTTACAAATAAAAGGATTAAAATGTAAGCCACGAAGGCCGTGGTAATAAAAACAATATGTACAGTTTGGCGACTAGTGGGCCTTGGGTGAGGATATGTTGTCTAGAGGGTAGTCGCTGGAATCAGGAGGGATGGCGGGAGCCACTCGACCTCAAACTGAAACACGCTGATGTGATAATCTGGGCTTAGTTATACCCACAGCCCCATGTCCGAGTCCCTGACCAGTCGGCACAGCAGCAAGCTGTGTGACCAGCCTAGAGAACTGCTACTGCGCAGATAATCCTGGGGACTCAGACCATGGAGCTGCATATGGTCATATAAGGTTTTAAAGGTAATTCTATTTGTAGCGCATGGAGCGAAAATGTGTTGAAATGAATAGGGTTCTCCACAATGGCAGGACTTGTTAAAGATATGGAAGCGGCAGCCGCCGGCACGGAGGCGTCTGAAGATAGTGAGGAGGTTTGTTGGGAGATCGGGGTGTAGATCGTTCATATCAATGGGTTGATAGGACAGAGATGTTACGTACTGACTTCGAATGAGTTTACGGATTTTACTGTAGAACTCGGTTACTGAGTAGCCGATGTTAGTGTTAGCTGGGCTATATTCTGCCGCTTCTTTGGCAGCGACATCCGCCAGTTCATTTCCCCGGACCCCTACGTGAGAGGGGACCCAGAGAAATGATACGGATGTGCCGGATGAGATTAACTGGTGACATATAAAGAGGATTTCTCTTTGTAGCTCTGCCCGATTTGATGTGTTTCGATGCAGAGCTTGTAATGAAGAGCGCGAGTCAGAGCAGAAAACTACCGCACGCGGTGTGACTGGGAGGTCATTTATAAAAGTGCATGCCATGAGCAAGGCAAATAGCTCGGCTGAGAATATGGAGATGTCTTTATTAAGAGTATATTTCCTTGAGATTTTGAGATCTGGGATCACAAAGGCGCAGCCAACGCTGCCGTCTGCAAATTTGGATCCGTCAGTAAAGACTTTTAAATGCTCCGAGAATTTGTAGTTTAGGGTTTCTTTTGTAACAGTAGCTAGGTAGACGGGGTTATCTTTTTTGGTAGTATTATCTTCACTGTCGTATATGATAGTAGGGGTTTCCTCAAGCCAAGGCGGGTAGGAGGGCGGGGGGACCCTGGCCAGCTCACTGACCTTCACCCCGCTATCGGCTAGAATGCGG